>NC_066601.1:802500-825000 GCF_905475345.1 Vespula vulgaris | reverse complement strand
AGTTATTCTATACGTAGACATATGTGTGTGTGTATTAATCTATATATACACATATATGTGTGTATACATATGTGTATATATGTGTATATATATATACACACACATAGATATGTATATATATATATATATATATTTACTCTATACACCTCTTTCTCTTTTTTCCTCTTTCTCTCTCTTTCTCTCTCTCTCTTCTCTAAAATTGTCTAAGATTTGCAACAGGATTAACGAGTAGAACGAAGCCATTCGAGGGCAGAGCGTTTGCAAGGTGCAACGTAAGAACCAAGCCGAGATCCCAGCATCGATTACACGGCTCGTAAAACCTTACGAGCGGGTGCATGTGCTTCTAGAAGCTACCGACCGATCCATATGCCGTCCAGCAACGCAGTCTTCTTACTGCGAAATCCCGATAAACCGACGGCAAACATACCAAAAAAAAGGAATCTATCTTAAGCAGATCCCTTTTTCATTGCTATCTTTATCCCCAGTGTGTATGACGTAGATGACGATGAGAAAGGGAAAAGAGGTGGTAGAGGAGGGGGGAGAGAAGGGGGGTTGATTGGGAGTCTGTAAACTACCGAGATTCCTTTCTATCGTTCTCTCTCTCTTTCTCTTTATCTATCTCTCTCTCTCTCTCTTTTTTTTATTTTAGAGAGTCTTAAATTTCTCTCTATTTCAATCTAAGCATATATGTATACATACGTATTTACTTACTCGCTTTTATATAATACTATATAAACATATTTCTAAAATACTGTTTAAACATAAACTCGTTATATAATACTGTTTAATATAAAAATATAAACGATAAGATATTATTGGGTAATTATATTTTCATATAACTATAATTAAATTTTGATAAATTATGTTAGATTTGTAATAGACATTGCGTTGAAAAGAAATGATAAATGATTATGGTTAAATATTATCATAAGGGGATGAAAGCGATCGAATTTATATGCGGTGTTATCGTACGTTCCTTTTTAGAAATTATTTCATATCGTTGTTACGTCTCGTTTATATATTTTCTTTTTTTTTTTTTACTATTATTTCGGATAGAAAAAAAAAACAAAGATAAATAACGGAAAGGTAAAATCAACTTTGCATCGATTGAATATTATTAATTTACTTTTAATAAACGAACGGTTTGAATAAATCACTGCACGAAACTCTTCGAGTCGGAGTCCTGTTTTTCTTTTTCTATTTTATCCAAACGAAATATCTAACGCAAGCATTAAATTCTAATACTTCGCAAATAACATCTAAACTTTACAAGATACGAATTGACTTTGCCGTTACCTGTATATCAATTTACGATCGTCGTCGACGACGTCCTCGATTCGACTGCCTCGAAGCTAGATTCCACACGACATAAATATACAAACATGAATGATCCACAAAAATAAAAAAAAACAATAATAATAATAACGAAATAACGACAGCGAGTACCACGATCGATAAATCTGATCAAAGTCGTATAAGAAACGTAAAGAAAACACACGATATCGATCAAAATATCGTTGTCTGATGAAAACGTCGTTAGAAAAGAAAAAAAGGGAGGAAAGCTGGACAAAAAAAAAAGAAAGAAAAAGAAAGCCAGGAAAATAATTTTCAGAAGAAAAATCAAATAATTCTAGCATTATGAAGTAAGAAATAGCTAATTATAAAGAGTTACGTACAAAATAAAAAAAAAAAAACAAAAAAATCGTTCGATCGTAGGTCAACAAAACTAGACAATATGGTTATCTATGGAGGACGCGTATTAGTTATTAAATCATTAGGGTGTTAGCTTCTCTCGAAACTTTCCAGGCAGAACGAGGAGTTTAAAAGTTGGCGCGAGATGCAGCATGAAGACCTCCTCGTCGAGATCGCAGCATCGATTACGCTCGGTACGTTAAGGTCAGAGACCCGCGATCTGGTTGGCAGGCCATGTGTACCGACCCCGGTCGCTCCTCTAAACAATGCCGCATGACCGTATGTACAAATACGCAAAGAGAAATAAAGTGAGAGAAAGAGAGAGAGAGAGAAAGAGAGAGAAAGAAAAAGAGAGAAAGAGAGAGAGAGAGAGAAAGAGAGAGAGAGGATACATGAACGCACGTACGAACTGGCTCGCAAGAACGCACCGTAAATCATCTGCGAAATGGGTTACGGCCGTTTCTTTTTCGATTCGCTCTCAAGGACCCAAGAAGCCGAAGACGTATCGCGATATTAACGGTTCTCCGACTTTCCGTCGGATTTCCAGCGGTTGGATTATGAAAAGGCATGATTGCGAAGGGTTATTAACGATTCGCGCTAAGTAGTAAACCAGTTTCTCCTTCGCGAGTAAAACCGTTCGCTGGACTAACGCGTTGATTCCTCTCTCTCTCTTTCTCTCTCTTTTTCTTTCTTTTTTTTTCTTTGCTCTCTGTCTTTCTTTCTCTCTCTCTCTTTCTCTTATTCTTTTATTCGTTCGTTCGTTCGTTCGTTCGTTCGTTCGTTCGTTCGCTCACTCGCACCGCCCCCACCGTAGTCGCTTGCGAAAACTCTTTTGCGCCTCGTTGCTCGCGTAGGATAATTACGCTTAATTAGCACGATTAAAATAAACAGTCATTAGGCTCGCAAGGCCAACGATCGCGAGATCGAAGAGTTTCCTAAGCACTTCGTATTTCTTTATATGTGTATATATATATATAAATTTCAAGTATAGTAGGAACGTTCATTGCGTTCACCAGTTACGCCATAATCCAAACGCGATCATCGATCTTCGTGGTAGAACCTTGTGGACTCACTCATTGAGAAAGTTGGACGTTGCAGTGTCGTATGCAATTTTGCTTGTAATGCTAACGCATTGATTTGTCTAGATCTATCTGCGCTCGAACGAGCTATAGTACATGTTGTTGTTCAATGTCCATGCATCTATCCATCCATCCATCCAACCATCCAACCATCCATCCGTTCAAAAGACATCTTAGTAGTATTCTTCAAACTGGAAAAGTGAATACGCTCGTCATCTAATCCCTCGATTGGATTAACTCTTACCGAGTTAATGATATTTAGTCGGACGATTCGATTTTCATTGCTTCACGTTTATATATTGTATCTATATACGTTAAAGATATTGCTGCGTTAGAAAATCTTGAGAGTAAAAAATACCAAAAAGAAAAAAAAATATAAAAAAAAAAGATGAGAAAGAAAAATACAGAGACAACAATTGAATAAATTTTTATATATCTATTAAGATAGAACAGTTCTGTGTGTGATTTTTAATACGGGATTAAGAACAGGTATTTTATACCGACGTTTAGTTTATAAGAATGATTTAAACGAAGACAAGATAAATGTACGTGTGTGTGTGTGTGTGTGTAATATAATTTTCAATGCAAATTAAAAAACGTTGCCAAAATGACGTATCGTTCGAAAAGATAATTTAAATGAAACCGATTATATTAACATATTATTTAGAAAGGAACGATTAAAATTTCAAAGAATGTAACCAGATTGTAATGAAATTAATAATAAATTCTAAATTCGACGATGACCGCGATATACGATATTCGTTATTCGTTTTTCAAGTCGAATTAATCGACGAAAAATCGACGGATGAAATGGACCGTAAGATAAACTTACGACGTCGTTCGTAAAGTTAATATCACCGAGGACACGGGTTGAGGCCCTTGACACGAGTCGAGTACTGGCTGGTCCGCGTGTGTTGTTAAATACTAGAGTTGACACCGTTTAACCCGTCTTCCCGCAGTTCTTCTCCCCCCACCCCACCCCGAGACATCTGACTCAGGGTCGTCTCGATTCGCCGGATATCGGAGCAGCTTCTTCTTATGTCAATTTTCTTCTTTTTCATTCTTCTCTCTTCAATGAATCTTCTTCCGTTCTCTATACCTTTATTGATTTATCTCGGTCTTCTTCGACCCTCTTATTTAGTAAAGATGTACAGTCGTTCTACAAAATTCTATTTTAATTAAGAACTTCACTTGATAACACGTAAGATATGTATATGTGTGTGTGTGTAAAATAGATATAATACATAAGATATATTATATATTATATATATTATATATGTATGTTACAAAGATATGTTATATGTGTATATATAATATATATTCACAGAGTGCTATTAATTGAAATAAAATTTTATATTGATACTTATGTATTTATAATTTGATATGTGTAGATGTAATATAATATATAATATATAATACCTTTTGTAACATTTCTATTGTTAATTTCATATAACAGATAAAAAGATATAATAATTATAAAGAATATTACGATATATTACTGCATGCTATATATCTATTAAATGTAACTACAGTCACGCGAAAAAAATTCTCTTTGAATTAATAGCTCTAGGATAATAGTTCTATTGTTGATTTCGTGTAACTTCGATAAGAAAGTAATAATTTGCACATTATGACAAATTACGTTCGCTATATATCTATTCAATCTGATTATATTTACAAGACAAAATTCTATTTTAATTAAAAACTCTACGTGAACGTAGCATATATTTATATCATTACTTATAATAGTTCTATTGTTAATCTCAAATAGCTTCAACAGGAAAGCAATAATTTGCATATTACGAAAAATTACACACGTTATAAACTAAATATGACTATAATTATACGACAAAATTTCAATTTAATTAATAACTCTGGATTACAACACGATAGGATATGTATAGTGTGTGATATTCTCATTCGTGATAGTTCTATTGTTAATTTCATCTAACTTCTATAAGAAAATAACAATTTACACATTATCACGAATGATCATCTTTATATACCTATTAAATTTAACTATAGTTACAAAACAAGATTCTATTTTAACGAAGAACTCTATGTGAACGTAATATATATTTATATCATCACATATAATAGTTCTATTGTTAATTTCGTATAATTTCGATAAGAAACGAGTAATTTACATATTAGAAGAAAAAAAGTATCAGAGATATTACGGTCTAATTACGAGGTAAAGTGTAACACGCGATTTTCAACGGTCTCGTGTAACGGTAGAATCATCTTCTCTATATTCCGACGCTTCCCCCACCCTATTTATCGTTTATTAATTCATTATTAAATTGCGATAACGATATATCGAAGAAACGTTAATTTCGCGATATTTCAAACCCGACGAGCATTAATTATTAATTTATCGATGCAGAATTAACGATTAAATAAATAATCGAAGTACCAGAAAGTAAGTATTATTAATTGAACAGTCGTGTCGACAGTGTGAAACACGAAATAAGAAAGAGAGAGAGAGAGAGAGAGAGACAGATAGAAGGGGTGGGAGAGGGAAGAAAAAAAATAATTAACTCGTAGAATTCCAATCTCTCTCTTTTTTTTTTATTTTATTCTTTTTTTTATTTCACAAAAACTCGGTTCCTCGTCATTAAGACCGAGCTCACCACCACCGTAGATACATTTTCATTAAAAGCAAAGATATTCCCGAAGAAGGCGAACGAGAAGATATAAAGGAGCTCGGTATTCGAGTAATAAACTCGGTCTGAGAGGAGAGACCGTCTTTAAAAGACCTTGACGGCGGGAAACCGCGAAGAATCGAGGTGAGAGCTTCTCGTTCGAAACCTCACGCGAGGCCAACTCGCGATCGATCGCGAGAAACCTTTACGACACGGCATTATCCTTACGAATTTGTACGAAATATGTTTTCGACTTTTTCAGAGAACAATATTTTTTTTTCTTTTTTTGTTGTTGTTGTTGTTGTTGTTGTATATATTTACTTTCTTCTCGTCCTTTGGTTTCTTTCTATCTTTTTACTCTTCCAATCTCTTCTATATCTTACTCCTTTCAACTCCTTTTTATCTTTCTTCCTCGTACTTTATCTTTTTAACCACCTTCTCTCTCTCTCTCTCTCTCTCTCTCTCTTTTTCTCTCTTTCTCTCTTTGTCGTACTTTCGGTTAATGCCAAGAATGGTATTCAAGTGATCGTCATTGACTCTCGAACGACAATATCTCCTTCCATAAACATGAGATTGCATCCGCGAGTATGGCAAAAACTTGGGCCGTCAAATAAAAACGATAATTCGAGTTATCGCGAAATCGGATGGCCGTGGTACTATAGAACGGGGTAGAGGAAGGGAGAAGGAGGGTGGGAGTAGAGAGAAGAGTGGGGGAGGGGGCAAGAGGATTGGTAATTTTCCGCTAGATCGGACTTTAAAACGCTCTAACGATCGATCCATCGCTTTTCTGCGAAACGGACCGGAAGGTGGACACCAGAAGCCGCAAAAAACAATCTCCTGTTTTTCTCAATCGTCCGAATGGTTTACCGCAGGCTAAAGGTTAGACTATCTCCCTCCCTCCCTCCCTCTCCCCCCTCTCTGTCTATCTCTTTCACATAGATACTATCTCTATCTCTATTTCTATCTCTATCCATCTTTTTTTTTATATATTCTACGATTTAAAACTTTACGATTTACGTTGAATTACAGACAGACAGAGAGAGAGAGAGAGAAAAAAAGCAATTTCTAAGTTCGTCAAATATTTTCAATCAAAGAAAAAAAAAAAAGAATACTATCGATCGAACAAGCGTGGGATATACGGACGATGAAAAGATTTATAACGAGATTGGAAAAAGATTTATAAGAAAGGAGAATCGACCTTGATATCGATCGATAATAATAAAATATTGTAGAGAAAGAGAGAGAGAGAGAGAGAGAGAGAAAGAAAGAAAGAAAAAAGAGAGAAAGAGAGAGAGAGAGAGAGAGAGAGAGAGAGAGAGAGTGCCGAGAGAGCATATTATCCGATAGGATTTTAAAATACAGAGAAATGTTGGCCTGCAGGCAAGCCGAGCAGGTAAGCCAGCGAGCGAGTAAGCGAGCGAGTAAGCGAGTAAGCGAGCGAGTGAGCGTGGAGGCAGGCAAACAGGCAAGCAGCAAGCAGGCCTTGTTTTCAGGCAGGCACCGAGGCTGCCCCCTGAACCGGATCGCGGCATTAACCTCCGCCGACGTTGTATATCGCCTCTCGTCTCTCTCTTTCTCTCTTTCTTTGATCTCTCTCACTCTTTAGAACGGCAACTCAACTCGACCGCCACCACCCTCACTCCTCCTCGTCTTCGTTCTCGTCCTCGTATTCAACCATCTCTACCGTCCGATCCCACCACCACCACCACGACCACCACCTCTACTACCAACACCACCACCATCATCACCATCACCACCACCATCACTATCACTACTAACTTTTCTACCTCTTTGCCGGTCCTTACCATCTGCTTCGCGGTGCAACATCCCAAGTTCTACTTTGCAGTTTCTCTTGGAGAACGTTTTACCTACCTAGGCATCATTCATCCCACCCTATCCTATCCTATCCTATCCTATCCTATCCTATCCTATCCTATCCTATCCTATCCTATCCTATCCTGTCCTATCTCATCTCATCACACCTCACTCTCACTTAAGCATCTCACTTCTTCTCTAACAAATCTTTCTCTTTGCTTTCTTGTTTGTCTTTTTCTTTCCTGTTTTTCTTTCTTGTTCTTGTTCGTCTTTTTCATATTTTCTTTTGTCGTTAATTCGATTATAATTCGGTAATAATGTATATCATTGTATACTACGATATTTATCTCTTGATATTGTGGATATGTAAGAAGTTTTCTTTTCCTTTTTTTTTCTGTGTGTTTTGTTATCAATCAGATGGAGGGAGAGAGGAGAGAAGAGTATAAGAGGGTAAAACGCGTAAAAATGTGAAGAAGGAAGAATGAAAGAGAAGAAAGGGAAAGGAAGAAGATACAAATAAAAAGAAGAACTCGGAAATGAGGTCAAAGGTAGAACGTTTAATGTTTTCATTTAAATCCATCCCTAAGGGTATGGTCCCACATGTTACGATACAAGTGAGAATCCCCTTCTTGTAGGCATATGCGGTTAACTACCCCTTTTTATTTTTATTCATTTTTTATGTATCACGTATGCGACATTATATATTATACTATGTGACCCTGCCGTCTGCTTGCACAAATATATTTGGTTTATGTAGGATCTTGAAATTATATTCTTATATTTTAATATGTGTATATTTTGATATATTCTTATCTCTGTATATTTTGAAATCTAATGACTATATTTGTAATTATATTCTTATCCAGTATATATATTCTTATTTAACGACATTTTGAAATCTAACGACTATATTTGTAATTATATTCTTATCCAGTACGTATAGTGATATATTCTTATTCAATTACATTTTGAAATCTAATGATTATTACATTATCTAACGAATTTATCATTATATTCTTATCTCGTGTATACTTCGATATATTCTTATCCAATTAATTACATTTTAAAATCTAATGTAATTACATTGGTAATTACATTTAAAAATCTAATGACTATATTTGTCATTATATCATTATCTAATTATGTTTTGAAACCTACTAACTAAATTTATCATTATATTTTTAACCCGTGTATAATTCGATATATTCATAGCCAAAATATATAATAACTATATTAAGTCTGTATATTACATAAAATTGAATAGATACATACATACATACATACATAAATACATAACAATCTTATAACGTAAACGATAACGATAATATTAAAAATTAACTTTCTACATTCAACTTGATAATTATTTTATTGAACGAATAAAATTCATAATAGAATGTTATCACAATATCATAATACGTATAAACTTCACACGATCGTTCGAACTTTCCGAAAGACATAGAACATAGAAATGTTGTGGAGTTTCTAACACAGCCATAGTGTCTCTCTAAGGGTTTCTCCTAATTTACCGTTAACTATTCCACAATTCGGAGTTAGGAAATCGTCGAGAGAGGATCCCTCCTTAACAGAAGGCATACGTTTACTCTTGGAGTGAATCTCGCAAAGGGCTAACTGAACGAACGAACGAACGAACGAACGAACGAACGAACGAACGAACGAACGAATAGAACGAACGAATAGAATGAACGAACAAATAAGAGGAAAGGGCATAGGAAGTTTCTCGTTCGACCCTTTGGCACATACTACGACTACGACTACGACTACGACTACGACTACGACTACGACTACGACTATGGCGACGACGAGAAAGGGGCCGAAATCTCTCCTAAGCAAACAGCCACGCGGGCCACGTTAGATTTGTTTTCCAGATTAATGCACGGTTAACTACCGACCCTCTGTTTCTACCACCACCGCCCACTACCGTTAGCTATAATCGGAACGAGGTAGGGTGTTCCCTAAACTTTCCTATTAAACGTGAGCGCGATGCCGACCACTACTACTACCAACCATTCCTTCTCTGAAGCTTCTCATAACCGCATTTAATTAATACGAACACGTAAACTTTACTAGTACAGGTTATCTATGTATATGGGTATATGTATGTTTGTGTATATATATATATAAGTGTATGTGTATGTATAGAATGGTACGTAAGTACTTTATACTTGGTAAGCCTTAAAGCTTAAAACTCAAATAATGCCGATTCGAAAGGCAGAATAATATTTTTCTTCAATAAAAGAGAGTTCTAAACTCTTAAGCTTATCTACCCGTAAATTTCTCACACGTGATTAACCGAAAGACCTTCTTGGATCATAATAATGAACTAATTTGATAACGTATAACGATCATATCGGATAACCCTTTACGAATAGCTATTTATCCTTTCTTCTTTTCTTCTTCTTTTTCTTATCCTCTCTAAACGTAACCCTTCTCTCTTACCCTCTTTTTTCTTTTTTCTTTTCTTTTTTTTTTTTTTTTTTTTAACCCGGTATAATAATATCATCTATTACACCGTATTAACGCACGTGCGACTTCTTAATTTCGTTAGGCTCGTTTTTGCTAAATTTAGAGCGTCGTACGAACACCCTCCCGAACGACTTCTTGAGACATTAATTGCTTTAGTTAATAGTATGCTTCTCGTGCATACTTACAGGTAGGTAGGTAGGTAGGTAGGTAGGTAGGTAGGTAGGTAGGTAGGTAGGTAGGTAGGTAGGTACACACGCCCGAGGACCATTAGTCACCCTCGTGCCCAAGCAATTATAGCACTTGGTCATAATCCTGTACATAACGCGCTCGAACGAGCGAAGAGTCTTCGAGTCATTAATTAAACTTAGACTTCTCTCTCTCTCTCTCTCTCTCTCTCTCTCTCTCTCTCTCTCTCTCTCTCTCTCTTTCTTTCTCTTTCTCTCCTTGTCTCTTTCTTTTCACACTTGATTAAAGAGAAATTAAGAGAAGACGAAAGAAAATCTGGAAACTTTAATAATTCGATTCTAACTCGTCGTAATTAAATTCTCAATACCGATAATAATCTTTTTAATTCTTTATTCACGAATTTTGTATCAAAGAGATATTTGTATACATGTGTTTGTAAGAGAAAGAGAGAGAGAGAGAGAGGAATAGATTAAAGGCAACGACCGCGGATAATGCGAGAGGAGCCGTCAACGTTAGCGACGCTGACGGTATAATTACTCTCGGGTTCTTGTTTACGAGCTCTTCTTGTCCAAGAGAAGATGCATCGACTCGGTAGCATATAATGCATTTTAAATGAAAGCGGGTGAAACGTTGCTTACAATCGCCAAAGGTGATTGGCGCTTAAACGTATTCGAGTGTGTCATAATGCCGTCATTCGATAATGATAAGCCGATTTTAGCGAGACGTGTATTTATATATATATTCGTATAATGTTTATACAATTCTTATAAAGCTTATATGTATATATTTTATTAGGTTTATTATTATATACAATATATATAATACTAAGTATATTATATATATATATCTTTATATATATAAATATTTTTTTTGTATATTAAGAATATATATTATATATATTAGAATATATATATTTAAATATTTATATATATATACTTTTATTTATATATACATAACTTTTACATATATCTTTCTAATTTTATTGAAAAATATTTTGAAAACACGAACGATCGATTTTTTATTTTCCGACTATCTCCATATCGTTGGTTTAACTAGATTTTTCGATACGACTATGCGTGTCGATTAAAATTCAAGGACGATTCCGTCAGAGCCTGCACCGGGCCTCTTTGTTATACAAATTGAATCCATTCGAAGTATCGCTCATGTAGAGAAGGGAAGACACGTTCTAGTTGTACATACATAATATTCATCTATGTACGTATATATGTACATATATTCATACGTGTTATTCGCACGAGACTAATGACAGACACGCGGAAACGCGTTACATTATACAATTACGATCTCGAGGTTGAGTTTTGTCGTTTCCGCCATTTGCCCCTCCTAATCGAGTATCATATAATAGATGACTTTAGCTTGATATTTATGTATGTACACAAACACAAGCACACACTTGTATATATGTAATCTTCTCACTTTTTCAAACTTGTCTTTACAGTACTATCAAAGTGATCTTATTTTTTTTATAGTTTCATTTGAAAGAACAATCACCAATCTCTTTCTGTTTAAGTCACTTATATTTTCGTTATTACATTATTAAATAATGGACTAATACATGCATATCTTTATTATTTGATGTCAATGTAACTCTCTTTCTCTCTCTCTCTCTCTCTCTCTCTCTCTCTCTCTCTCTCTCTCTCTCTCTCTCTCTCTCTCTCTCTCTCTCTCTCTGTCTCTCTCTCTCTTTCTCTTTATAAATCGCGTGCAAAGGCGGAGAAGCAAAGTAACGAGAAAATAAGTAGTGTTATGATTCATTTTTAATCGAGGATCATAAACGAAGATGAGAGCTAAAAGACACTTTATATTTCTCATCTAATCGTAAGAAAAAAAAAAAGAAAACAAGAAGAAGAAGAAAAAACGAAATTGTTCCCGAACATTTTCTTTTTCTTTTTTTTTTATTTTCCGACAAAAAAACAAATTTTGTATTATACGTACTTATTATTAAATGTTAATTAGTTGATCAAATAATAAATGTTAACTAATTGATTAAACAATAAATTTAACATACAAATGAGAAAGAAAAACAAATTTTGCTTCTTAATAAATTCATTTGGTAGATTTGATCTATGAATTATCCATGAATTTAAAAATAAACAAAATATTGTTCGATACAATAGATAGATATATATTATTAAAAATATTATTATTAAAACTTGATGAAATAGTATAAAATTTTGATTGTTTCCACAAAACAATTACGAAAGAAAAAAAACAAAAATCCATTTCTTAATAAATTCGTTCGTCAGAATCATAAATCTATGAATTATTCATGAATTTAAAAATAAACAAAATATTGTTCGATACAATAGATAGATATATATTATTAAAAATATTATTATTAAAGCTTGATAAAATAATATAAAATTTTGATTGTTTCCACAAAACAACTGCGAAAGAAAAAAAACAAAATCCATTTCTTAATAAATTCGTTCGTCAGAATCATAAATATATGAATTATCCATGAATTTAAAAATAAAAAAAATATCGTTCGATACAATAGATCGGTATGTACATCGTAACAGCTCGAATAACTTCGCAAAATCGGCATTTAACGAAGAAAGAGAGAAAGCAAGGCGTAAAACAAATTATCACCTCGTACGAGTCGGTTCGACCTCGTACCGAGTTCTGTGCGATACCACAAGCCAAGTGCAAATAATTCGCGTGAAGAAATACGAAGGGAGACATTGACCAGAACTTAGCGTCTCTTTTCTTCTAACGAGGACGAAAAGCGTTCTTGACTATGACCTCGAATAATAATATCTATATATATATATATACATATATATGTATGTATGTGTTATGATTTTACACGTCGTGTTATTCAAATTACTCTCACTTGTATATATTTATAAAATATATGTGTGTGTGTTTGTGTGTGTATATGTATGTTTACATGGTTCTTAACGTTACACTTTTACTTTTCGTTTCTTTCGTCTCAGAAGAAATATAAAACCGTGTTATACATCTTACGCTATGTCTGTGTCTGTATATATATGAATATAGTAAATTTTATTTTATGAAAATATCTTTTAAAAAGATTAACAATAAAAATATTACACATTTTATATTGTATATTATTATTGTATATTATATTATGTATTATAATATATTGTATCAATGTTGTCAATTTTATTTTATTAAAATCCTAAATTCTTTAATTGGGTATCATTTATATTCAAATAAAAATTTGTTGATTTGAAATTTATGATATAACTAACAAATTGAAATTCTTTTCAAATTCTATTACGATGTCTTACGTATACGTATGTATATAGGTAATGTAAATTTTATTTTATAAAAATATCTTTTAAAAAAGTTAATACAAATATCTCACATTTTATATTATATATTACTATTTTATTGAATTTAAATATAACTATATATATGTATATATATATATATATATATATATATATATATATATATATTGATTTTATATTATAATACATTGTATCGATATTGTCAATTTTATTTTATCAAAATCCTTAATCCTCCAACTCAAAATTTATTGATTCAAAATTTATAATCTTTTTAATTTTCAAATTTAATTTTTATTTATAATATATAACTAGCAAATTGAATTCTTTTAAGATTCTTTTAATTATCTAAACTAACAAATTAACATTTAACAAAAAGAAAAAAATATAAATATATATATATATATATATATATATATATATATATATGCGTATATACAAAACGAGTGATCGATTTAAAATTAGATGCATTTATATACATCAATCATATATTATAATATACGATTGATACATATAAATTGCATTGTAATAATGAATCATAAATCCAACGAGAAGATCATCCTCAAAGTTTTCAAAACTTGTTAACACTGTTGTCACGTAGATATATACGTATACATACGTATAATTATCATTTAGAATGTTGTAACAAAGAACAATGTAGAATTTCTTTGTTTGAATCTTACAAAAACATGATCGAAATTAGCCGAGTATACTGGTTTTAGAAGAAAGACCGTAGAAGAAGTTTACTACCGTTACTGTTAGTTTAGCGCGTTTCGCTTACGCTGTATTAACGAGCGCAATTTATTTTTAAAGCGAAAAACGTGCACACCAGGGTGAGGGAGTTTGTTACGCGATTAATCTTCGGACCGTCGTCGTTGTCCTCTCCTTCTAAGCTTTGTTCGCGAGAGAACGACAATCGCGCGTTGGTGGTTAAACAAGAAAATCAGGAACGTCTCCGGATTACTCAACGTAAATACGCGAGCACGACAAAAGGCGTGAGTAATGCGAATCTTATGCGTCGAAAAACTTGCTACTTTAATGCGCGACACGGCTTAACGGACGATAAATCTCACGCTAAGAAAACTTCAAGTAATAAAAGTTATAAAAGAGCGTGTGTATGAGAGGAAGTAAACAAAAAAAGGACGAAAAGAAAATATCAAAAAAAAAAAAAGAACAAAATTACGAGTTATAATAATAAATCGATCTCCGATGATGATTATGGTTAAATTACGTTCTTTAGGATTAACAAAGTAAATCATGTGGGAGACATATAAACGCAAACATTGTAATTAATGGCGTTAAATCAACGTGAGTGTTATGTAAATACTTAAAAATAATAAATTATAATAAAAAAAATCAATCTCTCCGATACGATCTACTACGTTCGTTAAGCATAACAACGTAAATAAAAAGAGAGAGAGAGAGAGAGAGAGAGAGAGAAAGAGAAGGAGAGATACATAATTGAAACGAGTGAAAAAAGGTACTTCGCAATTGGAGATATTAATCTATCGCGAGTGCCAACTAAATACTTAAAAATAGCAAATCATAATCAAAAAATCAATCTCCAATAATATTATCTGTTACGTTCTTAAGCTCGATAATAATAATAAAATAAATAGAGAAAAAGAGATATACATAACTGCGTAATTGCAAAAAGTGAAAGAGATACTTTATAATTATTGGTATAAAAATGACAAATAAAAAGGTACAAAAGAAAAAAGAAAGAAAAGAAATATTAAATCGATTAGTTAAGTTTATTAAACGTGACAAAGTAAGTAAAGAAAAAGAAAAAGAGAAAGATAGAAAGAAAACTGCATCATTCGAATGAACAAAAGAGATTTTAGTTCGCAATAGAACATATGTATATTGATCTAACGTGACTAGACAAAACTTTCGTGTCGATCTCGCGATCTATCGAATTATTATCGATACTCGAACGTTAATGGATACGTAATTACGCGTGACATAGCTGTCCGAGATAGAAAATGATAGAAAAGAATTTTATAAGAGTCATATACGATAGATCGATCGATCGATCGATCGATCGATGATTCATCGATTTCAGGAATTATCACGAAGAAGAAGCTTCTTAGATTTCTATTTTTTTTTCCTATTCTCTCTTCTTATTTTTCTTTCTTTCTTTTTCTTTCCCTTTAACGACTCGACACTCGTGAAGATTCATCAATCAAGAGTATGGCCGGTAAGCATGAGTGCTCACGCATACGTTCATTAGGCACGACCTCGTCGTCGTTCTTACTCTCCATTACAATACGATCGAAAGTAAGAGCACGAAAGAATATTCAACGGATGATAATCGGTGAGAGAGCGACCATGTAAATAAACACTTCGTTCGAAGATCTCTCTTTCTCTCTTTCTTTCTCTTTCTTTCTCTTTCTGTTTCTCTTTCTCTCTCTCTCTCTCTTTCTCTCTTTCCTATGACTCACCAGATCATCGACCGTCGTGCAGATTTTTTTAATGCGAAAAACAGTAGCTGAACTGTACGAACGTAGAAATGCAAATTTTCATGATAATGCGAATAATAATAATATCGGAAAGTTTATAGATATATGAGTTTAATGTTCTTCGCTATATATTTATTGAATTATTCAAGAAAATTCTTTTGAAGATATTATTATTAATACGAATATTTTTTTTTCTCTTTTACTTTGTTTCTTTTTTTTTTTTTTGTCAAAATGATTGACAGAGATTGATGAAATATGTTCGTTTTATAATTGATTAATAATTTATAATATAGTATTAATATACTGTATATTAATGTCTTTATATAACTTCAATAATTTATATACAGTTATTTATATGTAAGAAATAATTATTAATTATTCCAAATATAAGAGATCGATATCATTAAATTAAAATTAATATCATCATCGTTGTCATCATCATCATCATCATTATTATTATTATTGCAAAAGTACAGCTAGATATAACATTTTCTCTCACCATAATATAATAACAATTCGTGAAACTTCCTGAATTAATAATAAAAATGGCGTTAACCAATTATCAAAAAGTACTCATTTTACAGTCGTAAAGGTCGACTTGATTAAAAATACAAGAAAAAAAGAAAAACAAAAAGAAAGCAATAAAAGATAAATCGCCCGCGTCCAAAAAAGAAAAGAAAAAAGAAAAAAGAAAAAAGAAAAAAGGAAGAAAGCAAAAACAAAAAAGAAAGTCGATCGAAAGGTGTAATCGCATGATCGAGTTTTTCCGCGAGCTTAGTTTTACGCTCGCTTGCCGGATGCGAACTGAAAGAGAGTGAAGTCGACTGAGTCACAGTCAACGTCTTGTCGTTGTTTGCACAAACGGCAGAGAGACAGAGATAGAAAGAGAAAAAGAGAGAGAAAGATAGAGAGAAAGAGAGAAAAAGCGTGAGTAAGTGAAAGAAACAGAAAGAGAAAGAGAGAGAGAGAGAAAGAGAAAGAGTCCCTGTTAACTACCACAACGCGACGACCTCAGTCGGTAGAGGTGGCCAGAGCAACGACAAAGTCAGCCTAGCCCGTTTTCATCGAGAAGCCAGAGGCCAAACACACCGCACCGCACCACACCGCACCGCACCATACCGCACCGCACCACACCGCATGGTACCGTACCGCCGGAACACACGTACGCTTCAAGGATCAGGGACGGCTTAGCGGCGAGCTAAGAGAACGACTTACTACTTGGCGCCCGATAAAACCAACTTCTCTCTTCCTTTAACTCCTTTACCACCTTTGCTTTCATCTCCTCCACCTCCTTTTCGTCATCCTTTACCTTCTATTTCTCCTTCTCTTTCTATTCTTCTACTCTTCCTCCTCCATTAGACGACAACGCGGATTATCGCACACGAATCCAATTAGATCCGCGAACAAACTCTCTAAATACGATTATTCTACGAGTCTTTTCGATAATCCTTTTGAGTTAAATAAAATTACACGTATGTATTTTATCTTTCTTTCTCTGTGTCTTTGTGTGTATGTGTGTGTGTGCAAATATATAAATCTTACTTATTATAATATCAATTTATTAAAGTTTTCTCGGACGGAATTTTTGCAAAGTGACTTATAGTGTATAATTATTTTGTCTGGACGAAATACGAAATAAATTGTGTAGGTATCTGCGAAGAAGAAGAAAAAGAAGAGGAAGCCATTTTGATAAAGAAAAAAAAAAACGACAGAACTCTTTTTATTAATCCAATAACAACGAGAGCCATCTAATTTCTTTTTACTTTTTATCTTTTTTTCTTTTCTTTTTTTTTTTACGGACAATTAATTCAAAGATCTCCGTCCGTTCCCTACGAATTTGAAAAGGAAAAAAGGAAGATGAAAAAAAGAAACAAGGAAAAAAAGAGAAAAAACATATACAATTATACATTCAAACGTAATTCATACAGAACCATTCGTGTAATGATAACGTTTAAGCGAGATAAGAAATGAGAGTGTCTTTTCTCCGTCCATAGAAAACGAGTTTAACGCCGATCCTGTGCAGTCGGTGTCTGGCATAAGCGTCGGGAGACGCTAACTGGCCCGTTGTGCACCCGGTATTTACGAGTTTACTCTGATCATTTGCGCAAACAGATCGTACGTACCTGTGACGACACGACACGACCATACATCATGCGAAGTCGATAAATTCAACGAGCAGTTCAAACGATTCTCTCCTCCGAAGACAGAATTTTCTTTATTTAAAATACCTCCTTGACGTTTTTTGTCTCGTTTTAAAGGGCAAACATTTTTTCACTACCTTTGCCCTCCATCAAAACTCTCCCTTCAGTTCTCCCTTTCTCGCCATACTTTATTATCGAATCTTTTGCTAAAAAAAAATTATGGAAAAGTAAATCAAATAAAAAACAATTGAAATAAAAAATAAAAATATAGAGAATTGACTGAAAGAATAAATGAAAATTAAGAAAAGGTAAAAAAGAAATAATAAAACTATCTGCATAGTCTCTTTCTCTCTCTCTTTCTCCTTTTAATCTTCCTACCTTGCTATCCCTTTTATCGAATCTTCTTCTAAAAATTAAAAAAAGATAAAAATCTATACACATTGCTCCTACCTCTCTCAGTTTTCTAAACTCGCTATCAATCTTATTAAAAAAAAAAAAAGAAAGAAAATTAAAAAAAGAACAAAAATCCACCTCCGTAGCCCTGCTTTCTCATTCTCTCTTTTTTACTAGACCTCTTATCGAGTCTTCTTCTAAGAATTAAAAAAAAAAAAAATAATTAAAAAAACGAAAAAAATAATTTAAAAAAAAAAAAGAAATAAAACAAAAACACCTCTATTGTCCCTTCCTCGTTATTCTCTTATCAAATCTAATTTTTCTAAAAAGAAAAAGAAAAAAAAACAAGAAAAAAGAATAAATTAAAAGAAAAAGAAATAAAAAAGACTCCGTTATCCTCTCTCTTCTACTCTCCTTACCACCCCTTTTATCAAATCTTCCTGTAAAAAAAAGAAACAAAATAACGAATAAATAAAGAGAATAAAAATAAAAAAAAAAAGAAAAATAAAAAAAAGAAACTACAAATAGTAGGATATAATAACGGAACAGCTTTTCTTTCCTTTTCTCTCCTTTCCTTTCTTTTTCCTTTTTCTTTACTTTTCCTTCCTTTGACAAACCACTCCAATTATCATTCCTAAGGCTATTAAACCGTTTTCCAGACGAACGAACGAACGAACGAACGTTTGGTTGTGGTAGCAAGTCGCAACGGGAACCACACGAGAGGCGAATCGAGTCGAGCGAATTCGCGTTGACGCGTTCGTTTCCTACGAGCGAGTAAAAGGGTCTGCCAACCTTTTCTAACGAAGCTAATTTTCGTGAGACATAATACGTTGTAGTGGGGGAAAGGGATGAAGGAGAAAAAGGGAGAGTAATAGTAGTAATAGAACGAAAGAGAGTGAAAGAATCTCTCTCTCTCTCTCTCTCTCTCTCTCTCTCTCTCTCTCTTTTGCATATATATGTACGTAGATATATGTGTATATGTATATATGAGAAAAAGAGAGAGAGAGAGAGAGAGAGAAGCTTCTTAAGCGACGATCGCCCTTTGCCTTCGTAGCTTCTACGCGTAAGTACTTACGCGTTGTTGCTACCACCTCTCACTTACGACCTTCTCCTCTTTCTCCTCAACACTCCCACACCTCTAAATCCTTCTCCTCTCTCCTCTCACCTCACCTCTGGCCGACCTCTATCTACCATCACCATCACCATCACCATCACCTCCTCATCCTTCTTATTTTCTGACTCTTTCGACTTCTCTTACTTAACGTACGGCAGATCTGAAAGAGATGAAAGCCGGCTAAAAGAGTATGGGAAGAGAACGTGCCGTTCCGAGTAGCTGACACTTTAACGAGCATATATACGATTTTCTCTTTCCTTTCTATACCTTAAAAAGTGGAGTAAACGATAGCTGGAGAGGGAGGGTAGAAGAGGGGGAAAGGGGAGAAAAGGCTTATCTTGACAGTTGTAAGAAGTTGTTTAAAAAGGGAAAGGATAGTGTCTGTGAGATAAAGAAAGTAGTTCTAATTCTTCCACTTCCTGTTACTTCTTTTACTTTTTCTTCTTCCTCTACTACTTCTTCTTCTTCTTCTTTCGTTTTCCTTGTTTTATTCTCTTCTTCTTCTTATTCATCTTCTTTTTTCCTATTTTCTTTTTTTTTCTCTTTTTCCTTTTTTATATTTTTCTTCTTCTTCTTCTTCTTCTTAATCTTTCTCTTTCTCTTCACTATACCTCTCTCTCTCTCTCTCTCTCTCTCTATTCCATCTCTCTTTCATTATCATCTCGATCACCTTTTCATTATCCACTTAAATATGCACTACCATCATTTTACTTTGTTAGCAAAGGACCAAACTTATCTTCCTCGTCGTACTAATTACTAAGTTCTTCCTTAAGGTCCTTCATAAAATCGCGTGACAATATTTGGATTTCTATCAAGAAATAATTTCGTTCTTTGTCACTTACTCTCTCTCTCTCTCTCTCTCTCTCTCTCTCTCTCAACTTCTCTCTTTTTGTTTCCGTCTCTGTCCGTTTCCGTCTGTCTCTCTTTCGGTGGATCTCCTCGGGGCTGACTGTTAAAAATGCATGAGGGAAATTCTAGAGCTATCATCCATTCCCCGTTCCTATTCCTTTTCAAAATACAACGAATATATAAGATCTTACCTCCGAGACTATTTGCAACGTGTCAACGTGGAATTAACCATCTCAACGCGAACTAATCTAAAGCGGCTTCCATCGAAAGTACTAATAAACTCCTCCGTTGAGAGTTGGACTTGAGAATGAAAAAGACACACACACACACACACACATATATATATATATATAAAGAGAGAGATGGAAAGAAAAAAAGAAAGAAATTATCAGAAAGAGAAAGAGAGAAGGAAGATAATTATGAAAGTCTCCAAAGAGGGAGAGTTAGCGGTAAAAGAGTATATCTATCCATCTGACGCGTCAATAAGAGTGCGAGAAAGAAAGAAAGAGAAAAAGAAAGAAAGAGAGAGAAAAAGAAGAAGAGTGAAGAGAAGAAAAGAAAAAAGTGTGTGTGAGAGAAAGAGAAAGAGAAAGAGAAAGAGAGAGAGAGAGAAAGAAAGAAAGAGAAAGAGATCGTGAACTCTGGCCTTGCGTTCGAAGGGCAAGGTCACTCACGGCATCCGCTCGAGTCTCTCACCATCTCTCGATCCCTACTGGCATATACAACCGACCTACTGCAGTTCCTTCGTTACAGAACCCAGAAAAACCTGCACCGACCAGTTCTTGTCGATTTGTGGGCAAACACTGAAACGTTAAGGTCGTGCGAACCTACCTACCTCCATGACGACGAGAATACGAGCAACGTTCGTCCAATGACGTTCTCTCTCTCTCTCTTTCTCTCTCTCTCTCTCTCTCTCTCTCTCTCTCTCTCTCTCTCTTTCTTTTTTTCTCTCTCTTGACTATCTCCGTTCCGTGGAAAATCTACTCGAAAAAGCGATAATACCACTCTCTACGTTCTGTACGACCCTCCTTATACGAGAAAGAGAGAGAGAGAGAGAGAGAGAGAAAATACGTTTAGGTTGTATACATATATACGTGTAAGTATGTAAGTATCTACGTATGTAAGTACGTATGTATATAAGTATGTACGTATGTAACATACATACATACAGATGTAGCTACATATGTATATGTTTATGTTAGAGAAGAGAGAAGCAAACGCGTTGCCGGCTACACTCGGCATGTAAACCTCGATAAGAGAGATCGATGAGTCACTGAAAATAATAGACCACATACATTCCCTAACCTACCTATCTATCCCCTCCCTTTCCTATTTCTATCCCTCCTATCCCTACTCAGTCACATTTATCTCGTTCTTTTAACAATAATAGCATTTTTATATGAATATATTTTATGGATATATTATAGGGATATGTTTATACGTGTGTGTGTGTATATATATATATATATATATAGAATGAAGTGGTTAATAAATAAAATAGTTCGCCATTTTTTTGAAAAACGATCATACCTCAACCATGTTAACTATAATAAACCCAAACATACTGTTCACCGATTATCGATATTACATTTAAACGCGTTCACTCGTTTAATCGCCTTAACTAACTCACCATTAATCGTGGCTTTAATTTCTGTTTAAATATCAACTTGGACGATTAACACCAGCTATCGCGTCTTTTTAACCGGCCTTGTTTATAATTATTAATTCGCGATGTATGTACGCACGAAGGGTGGGTATTAATTTTTTCAAATTAGATTGGAAAAGGGATGATTCGCGTCGGGAAAAGGGGTGTGGCAACTTTCGTCGTAATTAATTTCGGCCTGAAGAAGCGAGAGAAAAGAGGAAAGAAGAGAAATGGAAAAAAAGGAGAGAAAAAAAGAAGAAAAAAGAAAAAATAGAGAGAGAGAGAGACAGAAAGAGAAATACAAGAATAAAAAGAGAAAGAGAGAGAAAGAAAGGGAAAGAGAGAAATAAAGATAGTAAGAGAGAGAGAAAGAGAAAGAAAGAAATAAGGAGAGAGAGAGAGAAATAGAGAGAGAGAGAGAGGGAAAGAAAAATAAAGAGAAAGAGAGAGACAGAAATAAAGAGAGAGAGAGAGACAGAAATAAAGAGAGAGAAAGAGAAAGAGAAATAAAGAGAAAGAGAGAAAGAAAGAGAACAATAAAGAGAGAGAGAGAGAAATAAAGAGAAAGAGAGTAAGAAAGGGAACAATAAAGAGAGAGAGAGAGAGAAAGGAAAAAATAAAGAGATAGATAGAAAGAGAAAGAGAAAAATAGAGAGAGAGAGAGAAAGAGAGAGAGAGAGAATAGTTTCCCGCGAAACGAATCCGAAACACGTTGCA
>NC_066601.1:707500-797500 GCF_905475345.1 Vespula vulgaris | reverse complement strand
TATTACTATACTACTACTATTAATACTACTACTCCAACTCCTATTAATACAATTTACCAAACGATCAAAAATTGTTCTAACAGAAGGATAGACACAGTGAAAAATGAAATAACACATCGATAATTCCTATGGAAAAACTTGATAAGTTAATAGAGGTAAGTTTTTCGAGGACACAATGTATCCATTATATCACTCTTCCATTCTCTCTCTCTCTCTCTCTCTCTCTCTCTCTCTCTCTCTCTCTCTCTCTCTCTCTCGATCTTTCTTTCTATATTCCGAGGGTCACTGGCATAGGCCAATATTTGAGAGTTTTACATTGCGAGTGTGAGAACCACTCTTTTTTTATATTTTTTTCCTTCTCCTTTTTTTCGAAAGGAGAACAGTGTGCCTCTGTATCCACGTGCGTGCTTCTCGAACGTCGGCAAAAGTCGAGTCGATTCGGTTTCTACGAAACGATTTCGACGTGCCGTCGTTAAAAAGGGAGTCGTTACGACCAGAAAAATGACGATTCGGTGCTTTAACACCGTTGTTTTATAGCGCGGTCGAACGTAATGTCCGATAAATGACGAAAAGACCTTTTGGTCTTTTTCGTTCTCTTTTCCCCACTCTTCTTACACCCTCTCTCTCTCTCTCTTTTTCTGTCTCTCTCTCTCTCTCTCTCTCTCTCTCTCTTTCTCTTTCTCTCTCTCTCTCTCTCTCCGTCTGTCTCTGTCCGTGCAACGAAAATATACCTACGTCTCAGATGTTCCATAAGAAGTTCGATTAAACCGAGCTGAGTTATCTCGTTCCTCGTTGAAACGTCAATCTCGAACAAGGATTATTTGAAGAGACACGATTAAATACAACGTTCGTTCGTACATACAAGAGTAGTGATAAAGGGATCGCAAATCTGGAGATACAAAGTTCTTCACTCTCTCTCTCTCTCTCTCTCTCTCTTTAATGAAACATTTCTTTTAAATTATAAATTATATATTTACTTATAATTCACATAATATCTATAAGTAATATTATAAATTCCGCATTGTAATATATGTATGTATATATATATATATATATATATATATATATATATATATATATATAATATAATATTACATAATATAAATGTATATATATATATATAATATAACAAAATTATATAAAATAATTCTGCAGAATTTATCAAAAAAATATCCATTGTAAAAATTGAATCGTTACATTTGAATATCCCATAGATAAACGTAAAGAACTATTAAAAATTAATTAAAAATAATAAATCAATTCGAATAGTTCGGTTCTAGTTTTAACACACACACCCACAAATATACATATGTATATATATATATAATATATATACACATACGTACAATATATGTATTCACTACGTTTGTATAATAGCAACGTCTCGAACGCGCCCATCTGTTTACTTGCTAGCAAAGCGCCAGAGAGAAAGGAACCGATCGATCTCGGTATATTTGATGGATCGAGAGAGGATCGAGTTTATTTTCAAAACGAACCGGATCGTTCGTGAGCAACGGTATCGATCTTCCCTTTGAACCATCCCGCGAGTCTTCCTACCGATTATAATTATCTAAATGGGTCAGCCCGAGAATAGGATAGGCTAAACGTTCGATCAAAGATCGGGCACCTCGGGCACACAACTCGATTATAGTTGCCGCATTTATTCGACCTAGACGGATCCATAGACGGATCTATCAGAGGATCTTCTCTTTATACGAGGATATAAACGAGATCGTCATTTCTACATATGTTAAAGAAAAAAAAAAAAATAATAATAATAATAATAACAATAATAATAAAAAAA
The DNA here is from genome assembly GCF_905475345.1 of Vespula vulgaris. Lineage (NCBI taxonomy): Eukaryota > Metazoa > Arthropoda > Insecta > Hymenoptera > Vespidae > Vespula > Vespula vulgaris. Next base: position 795,696 of record NC_066601.1, on the reverse strand, counting down.
TAAAAAACAACCTAGAATACTTCTCCAAAGCAATCATTCACTATAACTTTCAAAAGTACGTAATCACAAAAAACAAACAAAAAGAAAAGAGAGAGAGAGAGAAAAAATATAAGTAAACAAATATTTTTCAATATAACTTTAAATTAACATTGAAATCGAACGTTATTCGTTAACACCCATGATTCTTGTAACGTTCATAGAAATTTCAATATATCCTCTTCCCCCCTCAGGAGAGAAAGGAGAGAAAGAGAGAGAGAGAGAGAGAGAGAATACGTTATTATCCTCTTTCGGTACACCCAAGCGTTATTAATTATCCAAGACTGTAAAGCGTTCTCGCGAGTCGCGGATACATCCCACCCCACCCGATCCTACCCCACCTTCAAGCCAAGCTAAGCCAAGGCAAGGCAAGGCAAGGCAAGGCAAGCTAACCCAACCCAACTGAACTCCAACCTAGCCTACCCCACCTAACCCCGAACCCATCCCAGTCCACCGCACGCGCGTTAGGAATCGCTCGGCTCTGTGTTAAGCTCGTGCCACCGAAAGCAGTCACGTCGGATTTCTCGACGACTAGAGATCCGAGCTCATGCTCGTTAATTAATTCCCGGATTGCAATCAAAACACCCTCGAGGTTTCGCGCGCTGACGTCGTTGCCAGGCATCCCAGTTCGACCCTTACTCGTTTTCCTTCCTTCCTTCCTTCCTTCCTTCCTTCCTTCCTTCCTTCCTTCCTTCCTATCTACCTATCTACCTATCTACCTACCTACCTACCTATCTACCTACCTAACTACCTAACTATCTAGCTACCTACCTATCTATATACCTTCCATATTCAGTAACGTACAACGACGTAGGCTTTTGCTTGGCTGCCTATCAGAAAAGCTACCTTCGTCTAATACTCAAACATTATCTATATACATAATTTCTTTGGTTTTATCTGTCATCTCATTAATACCTATCTATCTTGTTAAATATATATCATACATATGCATCGTTTATTTGGAAAAAGTGCAAGTCCATTTTTTCTTTGAGCTGTTTGCAAAAAATTTAAACGTATTAGTAACAACGTATTAATCGATTTAAAAATATAGAGTTATTCGTGTCTGATAATGTTTCTACCGATTTTTCGAGATGTTATTTGGTCATACAAATTTTGACTTTAGGCGAATTCAGGTTCGCGTAATATTTATTTATCGCTTGCAAGTGGACTCACATCGGTTTTATAATTAATTAAGATTGGCAAAATTGTTTTATTTTAATTATAAGGAATTGTATGTTGTTTAAAATGTGTTTTGTATTGATCCAATTTTGTTTAATTATTGATAAATTAATGATAATTTCTTGTTAATAAATATTAACAAGAAATAAAATAGGAATGGTATTTTTTATTTCGCAAGTTAATTATATTTAAATATTGTTAAACTTGACATAATGACTTCGACACTTATGTCTATGGAAATTGAACGTACATCACTTTCATAATCAATCGCTACGTAATTTCTTTTATTGGCCAATTTTAAATTGAACAAAGCTATTGGTATTTTTTCAATTTTTTAAATTAATTTTTTTTAATCGTTTCAATAAAGCATAGTTATAAATAAAAAGTTTGCAGTAAATTAATCATGAATTATGTGATATCTTATTTTTAAAAAAAATGGACACACCACTTTCAAAATAATCGATCCATATATACACGTGTATTATATATACACGATATGAGAGATAGAAGAAAAAATAGCTCAAATCGATCTCGTACTTTGAAGAAATAAAGAAATAAAGAAAAAAAGAAAAAAAGAGAAGAAATAAAAAAAACAATAAGATATAATAATATCAGCGAAACGTCTAATGTAAGACAGTCACTTTATTATTACCATCTCTCCTGTTAAATATATATATATATATGAATGTATGTATATATTTTATATATTCATATTTATATATATAAGATAGAAAAGAAGATCGCTCAAATCGATCTCGTCCTTCGAGAGAGGAAAAGAAAAAAAGAGAAAAGCAAAGAAAAAAAAAAAAAAGAAAAAGAAACGAACAAACAAAAAAAAGATATAATAATATCAGCGATACATTTAACGTGGGAATAAGATGAAACTTTATTCGTTATTCCTATATCTCGCTATACGTTCAGTTTATTAAGAGAAAAAGAGAAAGAGAAAGCGAATAAGAGTGATAAAGAGAAAGAGAGAGAAAGAGAGAGAGAGAGAGAAAGAAACAAGACAGGAACATATAATCGACGAAGGAAAACAAGGGATCCCCATTCGACTACACACCCCTGTCGAAAGGTTCGCTCGAGGCGACCTACCATACTACTATAGGGAAAGTCGAACCCTTTTACTTGCTCCTTTCCAAGCTTATATCCATCTTTTTTCTTCGTTCGTACGTACGTTCGTACGTTCGTACGTTCGTACGTACGTTCGTACGTTCGTACGTTCGTACGTACGTACGTACCTACGTTCGCGATCTACGAGAGATCTGAAAAGGGGGAAAATTCGTCGATAACAGGACCAACCCCTATTTTTCTTCGTTCGCTCTTCCACAGCAACCCTTACCTCGTATATACCGGTTAGAAAACGATCCACTCGTCACAGTCTCTCTCTTTCTCTCTTTCTCTTTACTTCTCAGTATATCTTGAATCACAAGAGTAGATGGAGTGTACCGGTCTCTTGGGTAACACCATCCATGTTACTCGATCCTTATTTCTCTTAGCTATAACCTCCCTCTTTTTAACCGTTTACGTCTTGACCATCATGTTGTTCTTATAGGTATCTAGATATCTACAGCCGTAGAATAATTTTATTATTTTTAGCTCGAATAAACTCGCTGTTATTTCCTCGATATTGCTTTGGTATATTTCGAATAGTTGATTTAAGCAAAAATTATGAGGGGAATAATATTGTTATATCTATCTAATGAATGTAATGAAGAAGAATGAAGAAAGAGAGAGAAATTAATGGAGTTTGCTCTAAAAATAATAAAAAAGAAAAAAAAGAAACAAGATCTGTATAATTTTTTGTTGTAATATTGTTTAAACGAAAGAACGATCTAAAACAACTATAATCTATCTTTAAGATATCTATATTCGATTTGATCCTTTTTATCGAAAATATTTTCTATCGTGATTATTTTCGTAATTTTACGTAACTCGTCAAATTACGAAATTGAAATTATAAAATCTTGGCAAATCTTGACGAATCTTGGTGACGAATAACAATGAAATTTTGAGGAAGGTTTAACACTTTCATGACGACGGATAAATTTTTGTTTATAAGTATTTCAAACAGAAAACCAAACGATTTACTTATCTTTATAATTTGTCATAATCGACGAAACGAATTTTAACGATTTTAATCGTATAAATAATTTCCATCGTACCGGAAAAACCTAAAGCTAAGGCTAACGATTTTTAACGCAAATAAGAAAATGATCGAACGAGAGACGATACAAATAATTTCCATGTGCTTATCTCCTTATAGAATCTTAAATTTCAAATATCTTTCAAAAAAGAAAAAAAAAAAGAAAAGAAAAGAAAATAGAATCCTCTAGAAGAATCTCGGATCCAAATTCGAATTAAAATTACGTGTGCCTAATTAAAAACATCTACGACTATTGTTATTCGATTACAAACCAAACAACATAGAAACAAAAAGATGAAAAATGGAACGAACTAAAAAAAAGGAAAAAATAAAACGTTGAAAAATGATTGAAAACGTTTCAACGTATTCGAATTTATGAAACGTTTTTTGAAACGTTAGAAAAAAATGGTTTGAAAAACACGAACACACTTTGTCGAATCGAAGTCCGATGAAGTATTCATTAGATAAGAAAAATATGCGTACGAATACGACGAGGTGGGGGTAGGATGAGGGTAGGGTGTTGGTGTGGAGGGAAATAAATAGCGCGCCGCTTTATTCTCGGACGACACGAGTAAGGTGCAATGCGAGGACGCTACTTAATTATTCGAATCACGGGTTAAGGCTCGCGCGAGCGAATGAACGAACGAACGAACGAACGAACGAACGAGCGAGCGAGCGTAATAATGTATAATTCAGATAATGCATAAGTGCGGCGTACGAAGAAGAGAAGAGACGACGAAAACATCGGTCTCTCCCCTTTTCTTCGCGAACGAAGCAAAGAATCGAGGCCGAAAGAGAAACGAAAACAAAACAAAACAAAACAGAACAGAACAGAAGAAAACAAAAAGAACGAAAAATAAGAATAAGAATAAGAATAAGAAAGAATGAAGAATAAGTATGTATATATATGTATGTATGTATACACACACACACACACACACACACACACACATATGTATAAGAATAAGAATAAAAAAAATGAAAAATAAGTATAAGTATATATATATATATATATATATATATATATATAAAAGTATAAGTATAAATATAAATACAAGTATAAGAATAAGTATAAGAAATAAGAATAGGAGTAAAAATAAGAATAATGAACGAAAGAACGAAAGAGCCGCTAAAATTTTGAAAAGAAACATGAGGAGATATTTACGTCTGTACGTTGATAGGTACATATGTATGTTATATACCGATGTATGTATATATATGTATGTATGTATAAAGGAAGCATCGAGATTCTCATTGCGTTCGTCGTTTCTACGAGCATCAGAGCACGATCGTAGCAGTGCCTGTCATGTCCCGAATGAAGAAAGAGAAAGAGAGAGATAGAGAGATAGATAGATAGATAGATAGATAGATAGATAGATAGAAAGAGAGAGAGAGAGAGAGATTATGTATGTGTTGAATACTACAAAACGCGGTTCTCTTCTGCTCCTCTCTCAACGTTGAATTTACACGTCGCTTGGCAAATCAGCTCGTAGTGAATTCGCGCCCTTCCATCTCTTTAGACTTATCGCTTAGTATCGCCGGGGCCGTTAACGCGCTCGGAGCTGAACCGAGCGGAGCCAAGCCCAGTGTCAAGGAGGTAGAGGTAAAGTGAGAGAAGGAGGATGAAGAGTAAAGAGGAAGGAAAGAGAGAACGAGAAGGAGGATGATAAAGAGGAGGAAAAGGAGAAGAAGAAGGACGAGAAGGAGGATGAAGACTAAAGAGGACGAAGAAGAGAACGAGAAGGATGAGGATAAAGACGAGGAGGAGAAGGAGTACGAAAGAGGAGGAGGAGGAGGAGGAGGAAAAGGAGCGTGGAGACGTGAATTAATGCTCGGAGGTGTATTTCAGGCTTGTTGCGTTCTCCACTCATCGTCGTCTTCGTCTTCGTCGTCGTCGTCGTCGTCGTCATCCTCTTCGTCGCGTTACTACGTCGTAGAATCTCTCTCTCTCTCTCTCTCTCTCTCTCTCTCTCTCTTTCTTTCTATCTTTCTTTCTTTACCATACTCTCCTCGCGAGTTCAGAGAACTTTGCTCGAACGCGGGCGGACGCGACCTCGGCAGCGTCTTTCAGTGCGAATTAAAAGGCGCTCGACTGCGCCAACATTTTCGAATGAGTAGCCAAGCTAGACGATCAGAGAGAATAAAAGAGAAAGAGAGAGAGAGAGAGAGAGAGAGAGAGAGAGAGAGAGAGAGAGAGAGAGAGAGAGAGAGAGAGAGAGAGTACTCGAACGATTCTAATTTTCTTCCAGAGATCTAAGAAGAAGAACGAGCTATATCGTTTCTCTTTCTCTCTCTCTCTTTGTCTCTTTTAAACTTTCTTACTAACTCGAAATACATTAAAGTTTTGCTCGCGAACGACTATAAATCAGCTCGATGCTCCACGCTCACATTTTCGTTTTATCAAAGGAACAAATAAACAAGTGACCTCGTTCACCATAGTAACACCCTTATAAAACCCGATGATGGCACCTATCTCCATCCCTTGTGAAATGAAACAGGAAAATAGAAAGAGAAGGGGAAAGAGAGAGGGAGAGAGAAGAGAGATAGAATTAAAACGGGACATAAATCAATGCACCGGCCGACGTTAACGTTACAATGAGAGCGTATAACCACGGGGATGCGTCAAGTTCGTGGGAAAGCGAACCGGAAGTACCTAGTCCCGCGTGCGACTCTCGCTTTTACGACTGACGGACGAAGAAATATTCAATATTTCTATCTCTCTCTTTCTCTTACTCTATCTCTATCTCTATCTTTCTACCTCTCCAACTCTTTTTCTCGCTCTTTCTCTCTTTAGTTCGTCGATAGAAATGTTGCGTCAATTTTCAACCCCCTTTCTCTTTTAGATCTCTGACAAGATCTCGAAACAATACGTACAATTTCGTATCACCTAGTCAATCGTACGTATTTATTAATTATAATAAGTAAAAGATTTAAATAATTGAAATTAATGATATTAGATAATTAAGTGAATAATATGAAATAATTAAATAAATAAAATTACAAATAAAACGGCATGTTAATAAAGTGAGAAATGATTTTCCGAAGCGAATTTAGTTCGTTTAAAAATGAAGGACAATGGACGATTTGGTATGATATTTTTTTTTTTTTTCAATACAAGATAATGAAGTATTTTATATTACTCTATATAGATATAAGCGATTTATTTGTCTGTTTGTTTATTTATCTATATCTTTTTTTCCTTTTTTTTTTTCTTTTCTTAAAACGAGATTTTCGAGTATTAAGATATAAGAAAGATACTTCGATTATTCTTCCTCTTCTTTTCTTTTTTTTTTTCTTCGTTATCCTTCATCAACCCACTTCATTTCTTCCTTTTTTTTTTAATATAAAGTTTAAATAAAGATTACATTAACGACGTAATTTATATCACAATTTATATTTGAAATTTTTCTGTTCGCGTAAACGCCCTCGATCTCTGTACGAAAAAGAAAAAGAAAAAAAAAAGAAGGACAAAAAACTTGGAACAAAGTTTCTATTTAAAAATTCTCTTTAATAGTTCCACTTCCGAGAAAATCCACTAGAATCTCTTATAATATATTTTATTTTCTCTACGTACCATTACATCTTGTTACTCGTACAACGAGTCTCCTCCTTCTTTCGAAACGAACGCAACCTCCCTATCGATCTGAAGAAATGATATTTATAAGGCGCGATACTCTCTTCGCCAACGATTCCTCGCCCAAGTCACGATTACGTTCGAACAACGTTTGAATCTAAACGGCTCGTTTCTTGCCGAACAATCGCGAGTATCAATGCGATAAGATATTTACTACTACTCCAGCAAAAGTAAGAATATACGCGTTCGAAAAAGGGGATGGAAAATAAACGAAAGAACGAACGAATTTCGATGAAAATGTTAACCACGAATGAAAGTAAATGGATACAAATAAAACACGGTATATAAGAGTAAACAAAGTCGACATATATATACGAAATATCCGACTAATACGGAATACTTGAACATTTTATACGAAACTATTATTAGAGATCTGTAATAATGGTACTTTTAACTTGTAACTTTAAATACGTCGTTAAAACTTGACAATGGATAGTCCGTTCCTTCTTTTTTTTTATTAGATTGGACAAAAGTGTTAAATAAAGTAAGAATCTCGATATTTTTACGCGTTCCTAACGCTTTATTTTTAATTCTTTTATAGACTTTTGTTTGTACGAACGACAAAGATCTATAATTTCGATTATTTCTTTTGGATAAGTTCTGTTTTTTCTCTTTTCTCGAAAATAAAAAATGTAGGACGACGTCATAAACAATTAGATTACACGAATATGGAATTCCTTTTTTTTCTTTCGTTTGCTATACAACGACGAAAAAGAAGTGGACGGTTTTCGAAAAAATGTCGAACGACGAAGAAAATCCAATTTTTTCAACTGGAATTTCTTGCAAAAAAAAAATAGAAAATAAAAAGAAAAAATCGAATGAAAATCAATGGATAAAATGTTGGTTTTCGATGTCAACATATGGAAGATACCGTGTACAAATCCAACATTTACATTTGCGACCTTATCGCAAATAAAAATTTAAATAGGAACTTTTTTTAAGCCTTGGCATAAAAGGTGTATCCTTTTATTAGTATTATCATTATTTCATGTCTATAACTATCTCACGACATTTCCTTCTTTTCAGCATTTGAAAAATGGGAAGATATTGTCACTAGTTTTTTTTTTTTTATAAGTAATATCTTTAACGAGCTTGTATCTTCATAAAAAAAAAAAAAAAAAAACACAAAGGGTTTGTTCAAATTTACATACACACACACGCGCGTATATATTTATATAATTATGTAATATATATTATATAAAATATATATATACATATTTTATACATACATACATACATACATATATATATATATATATATATATATATATATATATATATATATATATAACGAAAACTAAGAATATTAAAGCAAACAGAGGTACCGTTAACCCTCGCAAATTATCAACGAGTCTATATCGTTTTCGGGAAGATAACGAAGAGCTTTAATTCGAAATTGCTTCGCTTCGATCGTCTCTCTCTTTGTCTCTCTCAGACACATTTACTGGCACGTATTTACGACAATACCCAAACGCAAATAGGAGATCTCGACCTTAATCCTGACCCTTCGTTCCGTGTCCCTTAACGTAAGTAGGTATCCAACGTCCCCTACACAAGCGATATTCATAATCAAGGAGGGGTTGCCGACCTACAAAATACAGAAACAATTCCCGACAAATAGTCTCTTTCGATGTTTCTTAAATTGCTTTAAGAATCTAAACCTGTTCGAAATAATCATGAAAATACGTAAATACATAATACGTACGATATAAAAGATACACGAAAAAAAATATATATATATATATACATAAACAAGTAAAAATATACTTATATTTCCGATTGGAGACGACGAAAAAAAAAAGAAGAAAGAAGAGGAGAAGAAATAAATATAGTAAGAAAGGAGAAGGGGGAATGAAAAAGGTTAAAGCAGTTGAAAGATTCGCACGTACTTTTTCGGATTTTCACGGAGCCGTAGGGCACACGTGAAACGAAGATGGAATCGAATAAAGAGCGGGATTTTTCTTAACCCTCTTCCCCCACTTTTCGTCTGTGTCCCTCCTTCCCTCTCATCCCTCATCCTTCATCCCCTTTTGGCTCGTGCCTTTGCTCTACGTACTATAGTAGTTATGTAAAACGGTTCAGGTACGTACGTACATACGTATATACGTATGTATCTATCCATCTATGTATGTATGTACATACAAATATATATATATATACGTACGTATGTATGTATGTATTTATGTATGTATATATGTACGTATGTATGTGTATGGGTGCAGTCGAGTGCGTAGAAAGCAGAAGTAAGCGATAGAGGGTGAGAGACCGAACCGGCTGGTTGGGTGACTGGTGGTGGTTCGGTAGTAGGCAAGCAGCCAGCCAGGCAGCCAGGTAGCCAGGCAACCAGGCCTGCTGGTCGCTCGGTTCAATGGAAACTCGATGGAAACTGCGAGTCCTGCATTCGTATGGTCTCTTTTACCGTTCCGTTTTATTTATCTCACAAAGCAGCGAACGAACGTTCTACCCACACCATACAGTCACTCACGACACAATTCTCTCTTTTTCCTACGCGTACATAAATATATATATATATATATATATATATATATATATATATATATATATATGTACATATGTATGTACATGTGTACGTATACGTATGAAAGAGAGAAAGAGAATAATTCTCTTTCTCTCTCTTTCTCTCCTTTTAAATGGCCGATACGCGGTGTTGTAAAGCGTCGAGTTTTATAGACGTTTTACCGGAGAGTATAGGGGTAGGAGTAGGGTTAGGGTTAGGGGTAGGGGGAGGGTCCGCGATAAAAAAAGAAAGAGAACGGGTAGAGTGAGGAGGAAAGTTTGGAGCTTGACCAGAGTACCAGTACTATGGTTACCACGAATAACGAGAGGGACCGAGAGAGTTTCTCCCTTCGGTCGTTTTGTTAGGTACCTACATTTTAATTCTGAACGCAAAGAGAGAGAGAGAGAGAGAGAGAGAGAGAGAGAGAGAGAGAGAGAGAGAGAGAGTGTCGAGTAACGATAAGGCACGTCCGTTACATTGGCTGATCACGCGTATGTAGTACGTATTTCGCGGGGCTTGAAGCAGCATCCCCTATCTCTCGGATTTCCACCCCTCCTTCTCCTCCAAATCCTCCCTTGGTTCGCGTTCTATTTTGTTTTCCTTTTTCCCTTTTTCTCCTTTCGGTTTTCCCTTTTTTTTTTTTTACTTCCTTTCATTTTACCTTATTTTATTTTTTGTATTATTATCTTTTTTGTTTTCTATACGGTTCCATCTGTCGCGACAGGCGTCTAGGTTAAAATTTAGCCGTATGGTACCGTTAGGGAGGACGGAGGAGGTATGAAGAGAAGGAGGAAAGAGGGAGAGTAGATTCGAAAACGGGGAAAATCGTGTTTTTTACGAGGGCGCTAAGGAACGGACGTAAAGCGCGAAGCGAAAACGAGCGCTTAGCGATTCAACGATGTTCAACGCGCGACGCGAGCCCCTCTATTCAAGGTTGAACCATGGAAGCTGCTTGAAGCAATGGCATGAATAAAAACGACTGAACGAACGAGAGAAAGAGAGAGAGAGAGAGAGAGAGAGAGAGAGAGAGAGAGAGAAAGTTTATATATAAGTATGTACCGTTAGTCGGAGCTCGTAATTTCGTTCGAGGAAACTCGCGACGTGTTCTTCTCTCTCTTTCTGTTTCTCTCATTCCGCAAGCAACAATTTTACTTCTCGCCAAGAAAGAGAGAGAGAGAGAGAGAGAGAGAAAGAGAGGCCCGGAAATGCTCGGTGACCTTCGAAACAGCCGTAGCCAACGACCCAATATATTCCGTTTGTCAAGACGCTTTTCCGCGGTGTTACTCGCGCGGAATTCTTTTATGTCTCCCAACGGTTCGCCGGCGACAACGATGAGGAACGAATAGAACGAAGAAGGAAAAGGATGAGGAGAAGAAAGAGGAGAAAGAGGAACAGATAGACCAGAGAGATCTTTTTCCTTTTACGAAGCGAGTAGTAGAACGATAGCGGAGAAAGAATGCTAGCGTCGCATCGTTGGGGCCGTCTAGCAACGAGAACGAAACAATTAAAGCGACACTGACTCGTTGGAGACGCGCTTTCGACTTGTTCCCTTCCTCCCTCCTACCCTCTTTTCTATCCTCTCACCCCCTAACTAGAATCTACCGGAACGCGATGGCGCAACTTCATTTTCTCTGTAATTTCGTAAAAGTGCTTTAGAACGAAGGCTCTAATGAAGTTTTAAAGACTCTACCCCCGAGAGTGTCGACAGAAAGAGAGAGAGAGAGAGAGAAAGAAAGAGAAAGAGGGAGATAGAGAGATGAAAAGATAGAAGAGGAAATAGTAGGAGGTAGAATCGTCGCATGGACGAAGGTAAATTAAATTCCGGTTAAACGGAAACGTTCTCAGTACTATCTCTTTCTCTCTCTCTCTCTCTCTCTTTCTCTTTCGAATCGCGTTCAATAGACAACGTCGTGTAACGGACGATTCTCCGTGTGTGTCCCTACGGATCACGAGCACCGACACCGAGCAGTAGGATCCTTGTCTCCCGGATAGATCGCTACGGTTTTACGGTCAGCCTTTACGCGCCGAGAGTTTTTCCGGCGACCCCAGGTGTGTCTGGTCTGGCCCACTGGAGCGTGTCCCCTCTCTCTCTCTCTCTCTCTCTTTCTCTCTCTATCTATCTATCTATCTATCTCTCTCTCTGTCTCTCTTTCTCTTTAGCAATGTACTTCGCGACGGAAGCTGACTATCGTGGTCAATTATTGTCCACGTTTACCGTGTTAGACTACTACCACGATACGAAACGACCAAGAACGTAAGCTAAAGTCATCTTCTATCTCTCTCTCTCTCTCTCTCTCTCTCTCTCTCTCTCTCTATCTCTCTCTCTTCTTCTGATCAATCACGATATTTCGATAATTCTCTATAAACTCGAGCTTAAAAATTCCTCCCTTCCTTCCTCTTCTTTTTTTTTCTTCTTCTATTTTTCTTCGCTTTCCTATCTTCTTCTCTTCTTTTCTCTTCTTTTCTCTTCTCTTCTGTTACTCTTCTCGTCCTATGATCGTGTTTGGACAAGGACTAAAGTTTTACAGGCAACCAGTTCGACTTAGCGCACAGCAATATCACGCTTCACGATCGGTTTGGCAATATCGGTGTAAACCAGTGCTGGGTGTATAAACCATAGGCCTATCGGACGCCTCTCTTCTCGATGCTCCGGCATGATCGTTTCTGCGGTCACACGACACCTCATTGACTACCGTGTGACCCACGATATTTCACCCTCACGGACAAAGCTCCTCGACGAGAACCCGAAAAAGTCTTCTCTCTTCGTTCCTCTCAGACTATGTATACACACACTCTCTCTCTTTCTCTCTCTCTCTCTCTCTCTCTCTCTCTCTCTTTCTGTGTATCTATCTATCTGTCTATCTAGCTATCTCTCTTTCTCTCCTTACGCTTTGTACCAAACAGTGAGGGTATCGTGAAACGACCTTGTCGAGGTTACCTACCTGTCTAACCGAAAATTCGACGATATATTTAGAAGATACGACCGTCCTAAGCTCATATATTTTCCAAGAAGAAATAAAATGTCTTAATAAAAATATATTGTTATTAACTTTTTGCGAATATATATATATATATATATATATATATATATATATATATATGTGCGTGTGTGTGTGCATAAAGTGGAGGGGACGTTATAATATATTAATACTCAATTTGATTATATGTAATATAATTTCGAACTTAGAAGAAAGGTATCAATAAATAAATATAACGAATAAAAATAGCAAAGAAGATATGCGCGCGAACATCTCAAATCATAAAATTATCATTTGAGCCCGTATTATTTCTACAGACGTAAAAAAGAAAGAAAGAAGAAACTACGAAAGAAAAAATGAAAAGAAAAAAAAGAAAAGAAAACTAAAAAAAAGAAAACTAAAAGCTAATAATCAATGATTGAGTATCAACGTATAATATATATGAGATCTTAAATATACGATCATTAAAAATACTTCATTCCTCGAACTCGTACAAGACGAGTGTTGTCAGAGAATTTAATTACATTAATAAAAAAAAGAAAGAAATAAAAAACAATAAAAAAAGAAGTCCATATACAACACAATATTATTATCTTAGACGATCGTCTCACATCTCAAAATTTCATCCCTTATCGCACAGTCCCGTCTGACTAACGATATTAAAGTCAATTCGAGAGGACCGCGAAGAGAAAATATTTCCCTTCCTTCCCACCCCCTCTCCAACCCTCTCTCCTTGTCCGAAGCTTAATCGTTTCACGCGGTCGCCCATCTCGAACGCTTCTTTAGAGAAAAGAGGAACGCGTTGATAAGTCTCTGACGACTATCAAGAAGACAAACGAGCCGTTGAAATGAAATTACATGGACGGGACAAAACGCGTAGGCAGCCTCGTTCAACTCAGACTCAACGTGTTTTGTATTACCTAGTACTACTACCATTACTATTACTACTACTAATATTCTACTACTATTACTGATACTCGTATGACCCATTATTCTCTTGCTTCTACTTCTTCTTCTTCTTCTTTTTATTATTATTATTATTATCATTATTATTATTATTATTATCATTATTATTATTATTATTTTTTTTTTAAGTGCTTTCTCTTTTCTTGCTTTTTACCCTAGCAAAGATCCTACCTCTCTTTTTCGTCCTCGTCCTCAACCTCCCTCGGTTTTAACCGAATGACCGGTAACAACGCGAAATAATTAAATCTCCAAAAGTTTCACGACGATCGAATTGCATTCCAACGTAGCAACGTGTACTCTCTCTTCTCTCCGTTTCATTTATCCCGAGAATTTGAACAATTAAAGGGATCCTAGAGCCAACCCCCATCCTCACCCCCATCTCTCCCTTCTATTCTCTGACCCATACTTCCCCCATCTTTTTTCTGTCGGTAAAGAGACTCATTCCAACCGTCCTTATAGTCCCTTTGGACGCGACCACGGTAATTTTACTAAGCACGTAATCTACAAATTTATTGTAGGTTAGAACGGATACACGCATATATATATATATATGTGTGTGTGTGTGTGTGTGTGTACGTATATAAGTTTGTATATATGTATGTATGTATAGAGAAAAAAAGAGAAAGGGTTATTTCAACCCTTCGTTGCCCTACATTTTACGATTTCACCAATTACTTTCTTTCTTTTTTTTTTAAATGAAAGAGAGAAAAAGATAGAGAAGGAAAGAAAAAAATGCTTTCGAATGTTCTTCTTCCGCAAAGTAAATATATCTATGTATACATACATATACATATGTGTGTGTATGTGTCTATATGTATATAACTATAGTGCATCATGCGTAGAGACTCATCGACTTCCGTTTTACTCTCCGAGTGCTGTGAGTCACACAGTGCACTCCCTCCTCTCTCCCTCACTCTCTCTCTCTCTCTCTCTCTCTCTCTCTCTCTCTCTCTCTCTCTCTCTCTCTCTCTCCCTCTCTATCTTTCTCTCTCCATATTTTCTGTGCTCCAGCGCGAACGAAACCGAGTACACACGTATCAAGCAACAACGATCGTGCGTTCCTTCGCGAAACCTTCGACTCGTTGACGACGACGACGACGACGACGACGACGACGACGACGACGATGACGACGACGACGAAGAAGACGACGACGACGACGACCACTTCACGTCATCCATTCAGGAATGCGTTTCTAAGGTCATCGTCCTGTTTCTTCTACCTCCTCCTCCCCCTCCTCCCCCTCCTCCTCCTCCTACGAGTCCAACTTTTACGAATAGAATAACTACGAATAGGATTATCGTGTCTATCGATTGGGAAAAATTTATCCGTTAATATTCTTCCATTTATTCATCGAAGATATATGAAATTGGTAATTGATTGATATTGTCAACAAGTTTTAATGGTGATTCGTTAAATGCTTTTTACACATAAATCGTGTAAAATTAATGTTATTAATGGATATTGAATGGGATTTTATGATATTTCGTTTTTTATTGTTGTTAATGTGGGAAAAATTGTATGATATAATGATATTAAATCTTTTTCACGAATTAACGATACGATTATAATAATATGAAATTGTTAATTGATTGATATCGTCAACAAGTCTTAATGGTGATTCGTTAAAAGCTTTTTACACATAAATCGTGTAAAATTAATGTTATTAATGGATATTGAATAGGATTGTATGATATTTCATTTTTTATTATATTTATTACTGAAAAAAATTGTATAATATTACTATATTGTATCGTTATGACGATATTAAATATTTTTTACGAATTAACCATAAGATTATAATCAGAATAAAATCAAAAATGTAAATGTATTATAAATAATAAAATATTTGACTATTCATTTATTCTTTTTTCTCCGCTTTTATTTCGTTGTATCTATGAATTATAATAAAATAAAATAAAGAAAAAAGAGAAGAAAAACGAATGAAAAGGAAGAAGCTTAACAACGTCGATGTTCTTACAATTTAAAACTAAACTTTCGTACGATCAATTTAAATTAATTTAATATCAATGAAAAATAATCGATCGTTAAAAGTCTCTTTATTCATTTCTCTCTGATTTGCAACGACCGAATTATTCCATTGTCCAATAATATCTTCATTCGATGTGTACTTTAATACTTGTAATTATCGACGCAAACGTTCGAACGACAAGAAAATGTATAAAGAAAAGAAACATTCATATTATCTTTGAAACCATTTTACCATTCGAGTATCGTCTTTTCTCAGGAGACAGTATCGCTTCGGCGAACGATCGATTTAACGACGAATCACAGATAGAGTGGGCTTCTTTAAAAAATCTCAAAGAAAACTAGAAGGAGTTTGCGATACAACCGTATACGATGTTTTCTTTCCACGATTTTATGTCGAACGCGTTTGAAAAGAGCTCCGTTCGAAAGCGTGTTTCGAATATCAAAATGAGTATGTTTTGCTTGGGATCGATAGTCTGCTTAGTTGCATCTGGAAATCAAAGAGAAAGAAAGAAAAAAAAGAAGGAAAGCAAAGAAAAGAAAAGAAAAGAAAAGAAGAGAAAAGAAAAGAGAGGATATAGAAAGAAAGAGGAGAGAGGGAGAAAAAGAAAAGAATAAAAAGAAGACAAAAATTGAAAAAGAAACGTAATAAAATTAATAACAAAATCGAAGAAAAAGGATAGAGTGACAAAGACGAGGATAAAAAAAAAAGAAAAGAAAAAGAGAGACAGATAAAAAGAGGAGAGGGGATGAGAAACAAACATAAAAAAAAAAGAAAATAAAAATTAAAAAAAAAACGTAATAATAACAACAACAACAACAACAAAAACGAATCAAAAGGACGGAGCGACGAAGAGGAGAATAAATAAAAAAAAGATAACAGGAAAATAAAAAAAAATTAAAATTAAAATAGAAACTGTAACAACAACAACAACAAACAACAACAACAACAACAACAACAACAACAACAACAACAATAATAATAATAATAATAACAACAACAAAATTGAGTAGAAAGAACGGAATGACAAAGACGAGGGCAAAAGGAAAGAAAAAGGAAATAAAAATGAAAAGCAAAAGAATAATAATGACGATAAGAAAAACTTGAAGAAAAAGAAAGAGAGCAGGTTAAGCGGCAAAGACGACAGGTCGGTCGATCTGGGTGGTTGAATTCGGCACGGACCTGAAGTCAACTCCAACTGCGGAGATCCGCTCCGTTGACTTTAGTCGGACTCGTTCTCCATCTCCATCTCTCTCTCTCTCTCTCTCTCTTTTTCTACTCGTCGTAAGCTAGTCGATCGTTCATCTTCCCTCTCCCTTCTTGAACCTTCTTAAGAAGAGATCATCGAGCACGATAGTCGAGTGACTTGGATCGAGTAATCGGCACCCCCGTGTTAACCACCAGACTCTTTGGAATCTCCTTCGGATCGTTCTTTCCTCTCAAGAGTAGCCATGGTCACGGAGCAGCCATTAAAGGGACCGCAGTAAGATAGACAGAGAGAAAGAGATAGAAAGAGAAAACGAAAGAGAGAGAGAGAGAGAGAGAGATCTCTGAAGAATCGTGTCTCCGTACGCCGAGAGAAACAGGCCGACGTTGATTTCTACGGCATGATTCTGGTTACCGCGTTACCTAGTCGTGTTCAAGAAGTCGAGGAGCCAACAGGACGAGCTTGGACATGCCAGGACGAGTCCGGGACCAGTCACTGCTGGTTAAGGTTATCTCTCCCTTGGCGCAATGCCCAGGTTTACGAGCTTTCGTTCCTTTACTAGCATGGTACACCCAGTCAAAGTGTTCCTTTCCTTCGTGAACAAAACACACGTACGATCTTCCTTTCCCTCACTTCTTATCCTTTTCTACCACCTCTAGCCCTATTATCCTTAGTTCTCTCTATTCCTACCTCCATCTCTCTCCTCCTTCGCATCTTTCTCCCCACTTATTTACTTCTTTCCACCTACTCCTTAGTCTTTATCTTCCTTCGTTTTAGATTTACCTGTATCGCTTGCTTACTTGTACTTGCTTCCTTGCCTTCTCTTTCCTTTCTCGTCCTCATTCTTCTCCTGTTATATATATATATATATATATATATATATATATATATATATTGATATTTATATTTATATAGGATTATCTTATATATATATTTTTTTCTCTTTTATATATTTATATATCTATGTAACATATAAATATAACGTATAAAACATATAAATAATATATATCTACATATATTATATTACATAGATATACATAGATTATATATATATATATATATATATATATATATATATATACACATAGATATCTCTATGTATATATATTCTCTCTCTCTCTCTCTCTCTCTCTCTGTCTCTCTGTCTTTGTCCTTCTTAAGGATCTCCGAGATCCGATCTGTCTGCCGTCGTCTTGACCGCCGATCGTGATCGCCAGGCTTGTAATTACATCGTAATTTATGCGCGTTACGGTGCGCTGCCAGGCCGGCCAGTGGGCCTACAACTGAACGTCTCTCTCTCTCTCTCTCTCTCTCTTCTTACCCTTCTTATTTTTCTAGTTGTTTTTTCTTCTTCTTCTTCTTCTTCTTCTTCTTCTTTTTCTTTTTTCTTTTTCTTCTTGCAACTCTCAGCGCAGTGGCTCGCAAAGGACCAAGGATTTAAATCCCAATGGATATCTCTCCTTTCGAAGATTGATTTTTCAACGGGTCTCCTTTCGATCGGTCCCACTCGATTAGAGACGTAACGCGAAACGAACCTTTTTCTTATTTCCTCTTTTTTTTCCTTCCTTTCCTATATATTTCTTTTTCCTTTTTTTTTTTCTTTCTTTTCAAATCGAAACTCCACTCGAGAGAACGAGCATATTCTCAAGCCTCGATGATGATGACGACGACGACGACGACGATTTCGATTGGGTTACGAATGGAAGGAGGATAGATGTGGGATAGACGCATCGACAAAAATTCGTACGTATATTTTCGACAATATCATTCAGGTATATTGGGAGTTTTTTCTAACACGCGGTGAAATATCGAAAATTTATGATAATAAAATGATCGAATATATGTTATAAACATATCAATAATAAGTATAGATTAATAAGGATCGAAAGAGATATTTATAAATCTTAAGTTAGATCCCGACAAGTTCTTTTAAATATTCTTTAATATGAATCGTGTAAAAATCGAAAATTAATCGAAAAGACAACGTCACGTTTGATAATTTTTTAAATCATAAATTAATTATTTAACTTCTCTCCCGTATTAACAAATCGCACATTAGCTGTTGCTATATATTACATATACAAATTATGATGATTGCACATACATATATATATATATTCTTTTTTAAATAAATGATCAAGCAATTGTCCAGTTTTCGCGAGATAATCGATTGAAAAAAAAAAAAAAGAAAGAAAAGAAACCATTCGTTTCGCTATGCGTTAAAAAACACCCTATATATAAAACTGGCTCACTTCGAAGATGGTTAGCAGAAGCAGTGGACCGAGTAGATTTAGTCGAAGGAATAAAAGAAAAAAAAAAGAGGAAAAGAAAAGTAACAGAAAAAATTGAGCAAACAAAAACCGAAGACACTTCCAGAGTGAAATTTCATTGGCAACGCGATAGTAGTAAAAGAATCGAACGAATTTTTTTATTTTTTTATAATTACTCGTCGAAATAGAATTCGCAAAGACTTCTCGATTAGATTTTAGACGAGTTAGATAGAACGGCTGCAGGCCGTGAACGTCGAGTCGAGTCGAGTCGAGCGATTAATCGGCCTAAAGTGTCGCCGGTGGTAACGCAAAAGATATCACAAGGAAAGCAGACGCAGCCGCGTCGTCGAAAGTCGATAAGGAACATTCTCAGGGCTTCGTAGACTGGTCGTGTCTCTCTCTGTGTCTCTCTCTCTCTCTCTCTCTCTCTCTCTCTCTCTGTCTCTCTGTCTTTCTTTCTCGTTTACTCGCTCTCTTCCACGAATTGGTTTGTTCTCGTCTCGCTACATTGTTTCTACCCTCTCGATAAAGACCTACGATCGTTATGGAAGCGCGAATAAGCTCACGAAAGCTGCTTTCTCTTTTTTCTCCTGTTTTCAAAAAAAAAAGAAAAGAAAAGATAAAGGAGAAGAAGAATAGAGAAAGAAAGATAGAAGGGAGAAAGAGAAGATAAGGAAAAAAAATATATATATAATATACGTATATACATATAAAAGAAGAAAAAACTATATATATAAGATAATTCTATATAAATATAAATATCAATATATATAATATAAAAGAGAAAAAAATATATATATAAGATAATCCTATATAAATATAAATATCAATATATATATATAATATATAATATATATATATATAAAAGGAAAAGGATAAGAGACGAGGCCCTTAGCTCGGGCTCTCCATTTTTTTGGGGTTTCGCCAAGGGGCCGATGAGCTCAGCGGAGGAGGAGGGTGCAAAAAAAGAAGAAGAAAAAAAAAGAAAAGAAAGGGGAGAACAGTCGCGTTTACTCTGTGATTAAAAAGCTGACTTCAGCTTGCTCTTGCGTGGCGGCGTTGTTGATGCTGCCACTGCTTCTACCGAAAGAGAAAGAAAGAAAAAAAAACGAGAGAGAGAGAGAGAGAGAGAGAGAGAGAGAGAGAGAGAGAGAGAGAGAGAGAGAGAGAGAGAGATGCTTCGACGGAGGGAAAACTAACGAGGGCGAGAACGAGAGAGAGAGACAGACAGACAGAAAAAGACAGAGAGAGAGAGAGATAAAGAGAAAGAGAGAAAGAGATAGAGAGAGAGAGAGAGAGAGAGAGAGAGAGAGAGAGAGAGTAAAGGGAGAAAGACGAACCAAGAGAGGCAGCGGCCTGGGATTATTGTGTATTCGGTGGGTATTACAATGGCGGGCCCCAGGCTCCAAATATATTAGTTAAAGGGGATGCGCAGACTGAAAAACAGATCCAAGGGATAAAACGGGACGATGAGAACTCGTCTCGACGAGTTGACGAAACTATCGATGGTAAGTACGGACTAACTTTGTTCGTTACGAAAGAAATTTTTTTTTTTTAGTTTTTGTTTGTTTTTTTGTTTGTTTCTTATCCGTTTTCTTTTTTTTTTTCGTCGTCCCTTCTCGTCGAAAAAAAAGAAAGAGAAAGAAAAAAGGAAGAGTGAGAGAAAAGTAATAAAAAAATGATTCCGATATCATAGTCATTTTGAAATCTCTTAGAAGAGAATAAATATATTTTTAGTTAACAAGTATCCCTGTAGATTTATTTATTTTTATTATACTTTCTATAATACGAAACAAAGATCTCTTTTTTTTATATTCATCTCGGAAGAATAATAATAATAATATTAGTAATAATACTGATCTTTGTCATCTTTATCGTCGTCACTATCATCATTATTATAATTATTAAATTTATATATATTATTATTATTATATTACATATTATATATATTTATCTATAATATTATTATTCTATTTATATATTATTATTATTGTTGTTATATTTAAAGCAAATAACGAATCAATTATAAACAAGTTCCAAAGCAAGAGTTTAATAGTAACCATAGACGAAAGAAATGGAATAAAACGTGCTATCGTAATCCATCGTTCTCTTCCATCACCGTGAGAAAGCAGAAGCTCGTTCTCGAAAGAGAAACTCTTTAAACGGGCCTTAAAAAGTATCATACACGAAGATATACGACGATATAGTTTACGTCTTTACCGAATAAATCTCTCATTTTTCTCTCCCTCTCCCTCCCCCTTTTCCGCAAATGATCCAACGAAATCGATCGATAAATCAGAGTACTGACCAACGTTGGAAAGGTAAGACGTTTATTCAACGTATGTATATCGTACATATATGTAGATAGACCGTTCTAATACCGTATCCATCGTTAAGAAATTCTAAAACTCTAAACTCGATGTGAAAAAAATATTTAAAAAAAAAAAAAAACCTAGGAAGAAGCGACGAGAGCGACGTAGAAAGAATAAGACCAAAAAGAACACGAAGACGAAGACGAAGACGAAGACGAAGAAGAAGAAGAAGAAGAAGGAGAAGAAGTAGAAGAGACGTCGCGA
The DNA here is from genome assembly GCF_905475345.1 of Vespula vulgaris. Lineage (NCBI taxonomy): Eukaryota > Metazoa > Arthropoda > Insecta > Hymenoptera > Vespidae > Vespula > Vespula vulgaris. The sequence continues at coordinate 774,198 of NC_066601.1, read as the reverse complement.
CATGGACGACATGTGATTTAGTTTTGAACCTTCTCAAAGAGTGTGAGAGAGTTAGGTAGATAGCTAAAGAGAGACAGAGAGAAAGAAAGAAAGATAGAGAGAGAGAGAGAGAAAACGAAAGAGAGAGACGAATCTCTCGTGGACGTCTTCCTCGTCGTCGTCGTCGTCGTCGTCGTCGTCGTCGTCTTCGTCGTCTTCGTCGTCTTCGTCGTCGTCTTCTCTGTCGTGACGTGCCACGATAAATCGAGTCGCATGGGGTTCCGTTAATGGGAGCAACGCTGAGATCGCTCTAAGGCATTAAATTCTAATACGAGGGTATCCACAACGAACGTACATACATATATCAAGCTTGGTTTTGCTTCTGCTGATGTTAGAGGTTCTCTAGCTCGGGCGACACGTTCTCACGATTGAAATTATTCCGGAAGTGATCGTTCGAAGTTCGCCAAAGCCGTCTGGAAAGAGATCGCTATTTAACATGGAACGCCGCCGCCGACGCTCGCTAGCTGGCTTAACAGGATCGCGTGGCCGTCGTTGATCGGAGAACGAGGATCGGTGATTAGAAGAAGAAGAGAAGGCCGTCTTGCCATCGGCAATGATCCACCAGGACATACGAACCCTGGGATGGATCGGTAAGTAAGTACATGCCGAGCCCGATCGGGTTCACTCTTTTATCGAAAATCCAATCGATTTTCTTCTTCTCTTTCCTACTTTCTTTCTGTCTATCTCTCTTCTGTTTCTTTTTCTGTGTTTTTTTTTTTCTTTCTTTCTTTCTTTATCTCTTTATTTATCACGTTTAACAAGCTATTCGGTCTTTCTTGTTTATTAATTATATATAATTTTGTCTGTTTATATATATATATATTTTTGTTTTCTGTTTATATATTTCTGATCACGTATAATTTTAGTTCTAATAATTTTGTTATTAATAATATATAAAGTACTGATCGGTATCTTTCTATCGTTTATAATAATTTAATATAATTTTTAATTACATTAAATTGTTATTTCGATATATTATTAAATAAAATTAAACATAATTTTATTTTAGTTTTCGAATTAATATCGTTTCTATTCTATGTAGTCCTTCTTGAGGATTTATTAATTAGGATTATAATTAGATATATGTTAGAATTAAATATTTTCTTTTTCTAATTTTCAATTTAAATATATGTCATGTTTAACATAGCTTCTCTCTCTTTTTTCTTATTATAGTATATATATATATTTTTTATATACATATTTTTATTAATATATATGTATATATTTCCTTTCTACATTTCAGTTTTCAAATAATAATATTTTATAATTATAATCCTTCTCTTCATCTTTACCCACGAATAAATCTATTCCCTATGGAATAAATAAAAATAAGAAAAAAGACAAAAAGACAAAAACGAATAAATAAATAAACGAGCGAACGAATAAAATAATTCTACTTTCTTCTTTCTTTTTACATTTCCTTTTTTTTTCATTACCACTATTCGATATTACAAATTGATTTATTCGAAATGACGGAACATGGATCGATTTCTATCGACATAGAAGACGATGGTCGAACAAATAACAAGGCAAGTATCATTTTCGCGCGAACGCATGCGCAATGCTTTTGTTGGAACATTAACGAAGCATGACGTTAAAACGCCGAGTGAGACTCGCACGCGATCGTACGATAACAAATACGGAAACTGGTTTCTCCCAAAGGCTTGAATCTAATGTAGTTGTTGTCCTTTCTGAAAATGCATCTCTCTTTCTCTCTCTCTCTCTTTCTCTCTATCTACCTATCTCTTTCTATCCATCTATCTTCCATTCTCTTGTCCTCCCATGAGTATCGACTACTTCGCGACGCATTTAAAAGCGGACGTAAGTACTTACGTTCATCGTGTCGATAAGATAAACGCATGAAAATTTCCAAGGACAGTTCGAGCCAGAAAAAATTCTTCTAAGAATAATTTGTACAGACCCATACTATTCTAACGACGAACGTTTTTCTTTCTTTCAAACGAGAATCTTTGAATCCTTGACGTTTAATGGTTCGTCTATTTATCGTGGACTACTTTTAAAACTAACAAAAAGTTCCACAGTCCGTTCGTTCACTCGTTCATTCGTTCGTTCATTCGTTCATTCATTCGTTCGTTCGTTCGTTCGTTCGTTCGTTAGTTCGTACGGTTGTTCGTTGGATCATTCGATCGATCGATCCCTTTGTCCATACGATAAAACTTCCGGGAGGAAAACGATCCTCTACATCAAAGAAAAACATTTTACCGAACGTTTACGATCGACGAATCGAACCGTGTTGTACCAAGCACTATTTCGGATTCGAATTTCGCGCCGCGACAGGAAGTGCATTTAAGCGGATGCAAGCTCGAATCACGCGACATTCGCCAAACGAAGATCCAACGGAGCGAGAAGAGAACCGTTATGGTGATGCGATGTCTCGTAAAAAAAAAAAAAAAAAAAAAAAGAATAAAATAAAACGCCATTTACTCGTTCGACTTTTATTTTCTTTTTCTTCCTTTTTGTTCCTTTTTTCTTTCCTTTTCTTTTCTTTTCTTTTCTTTTCTTTAGGTTCCGTTTCGTTCTTCGTTTCTTTTTTTACAACGACGTTCAAACTTCGACGTTTGCATTGCGTCAGTTGGCGCACGTAGAAAAAAAAAAGAAACATAATTTTATTTTAATCGCTATAATTAATTTACCTTTATTAGGGCTTCTAATTGAATCGTTCTTCTAAATTTATTACACGTCTAATCGATTTCGATTCGATTTGTTCTTTTGTCCTTCTAATATTAATATCCATCTCACGTATTGATACAGATTAATGAATATTTATCAAATACATACAATCATACGTAACTTTCTTAAGTAACTTTTTAATAAAATAAATTTTCAATTTTTACATTTGAATTAAAATTTCTAGAAAGAGAGAGAGAAAGAAAAAGATCCCCTTCTCTCTACCCTCACCCCATCTCCCACAATACAAGGAGGGTTAAATATGTTCCAAATAATCAAAAAAAAAAAAGTAATAAAAAAAAGGAAAGAAAAAAAATCGAATGGTTATACGATTTTTCTTCAAAATAGATCGTCGCCCTTCGCTACGAGAAAAAAAGAAGGAAAGAAAGAAAGAAAGAAAGAAAGAGAAGGGTTCTCTCCCATCGAGTTTCACTTCCAACGCGAATAATATCCCTTCTTCCTCGTTGTATGTCCCACATCGTACCTTCTCGGTACTATGCCCTTGCTTTTCGAAGCTAAGGGGAAGAAAATATTGTCCACTCGAGCGTAACATTGGCTTAGATTCTTAGCTCGTGTCAGCCAGTCGACTTCTCCCTCCCTTCTTCTTCTTCTTCTTCTTCTTCTTCTTCTTCATCTTCTTTATCTTCTTTATCTTCTTTATCTTCTTTATCTTCTTTATCTTCTTGTAACTGGAAAGAACCATGCAGCATCTTCTCATCTTCCTTCTCTTCCTTCAATCTCTCTCAACTTCTCTCCCAAGCTCTTCTTCGATTTTGTAAGATTCCGTAAGATTCCTCAGGGAGAATCCATAGGTAACACATGGGAGAAAACGAGGACGATTCGGTGCCACTAGATTGAAACTTTTTTCTGGAATTGGATGCCGGCATCAAGAATCGCCATGGAATTCTACTCGAGTGCGTATATCCGAAAAGAAGAGAACCTTTTACGTAGTGACGCGCACATGGCCCATTCTGAAGTAGATAGCTTCTTTTTCGTTCATTTTTCAGAAGGCTATCAGAAGGCACACAGCGTAGAAAAAGGAACTGGGATTATTCGTGTCCTTGGATAAGTGCTAACCTTATGAAGAGGTTTTTTTTTGTTTCGTTTCTTTTTTCTATTTTTTCTTTTTTTCTTTTCTTTTTTTACAAAGTTGGACCACGTTCGTCGAAACACCCGATTCGTTGTTTTGTTTCTGAGTTTGTTAAAGTTGGAAGAATTGTGGGAGTGCGTTAGAAAATATTTTACGATACATTCAATTGTTGTTTGATATTATATGATAAAATATTGTGACGATATTATATGCGGGGAGAAGTTTGTTTGTTTACTTTTTAAAAATCTTCTCTATTGAAGTTTCTTAATTATTTTAATGATTTAGTTATCTGACTAATTAAAGACCCAAGAGAATTCGCGATAACCATTGCACGTAATTTTGAGTGATATATGTAATGAAAAAAACTTAAAATTTTTACTTGTTATACTTATAACTCTTATATATATTTTGTTCATTAGAAAAAAAGAATTAATTAATTACTTCAATAATTTGATGTAATTAAAATATCAAGAAAATTCGCAGTAATCGTTGCACGTAACTTTGAATGCTACGTATAATCAAAAAAGAATTTTTAAATCCTTACTCGTTACACCCATAACTCTTATACATATTTTTCATTTACAAAACTCTATACTTCACATTAACAATACCACCAGTATCATTATCATCGTCATCATCATCATCGTCATTAAAAAGAATGAGATCTTTTCTAGAAAGTTTGCAACTTCTCTTTGCAATGACTTGACCTTAAAAAAAAAGAATAAAGCAACAAATAAAAAAAAAAAAATAAAAAGAAAAGAGAAAAAGAAAAGAAGAGAATAAAAATGACAAGATAAAAAATAACAAAAAAAGAACAAAAAGGAGAAAGAAAAGAGAAGAAAAAAGGGGAAAAATTATAATAAGGTTTTCATGTTTTGAAAAAGAAAATAAAACAATAAATAAAAAAAAATAAAAAGGAAAGAGAAAAAGAAAAGAAGAGAATAAAAATGACAAAATAAAAAATAACAAAAAAAAAACAAAAAGGAAAAAGAAAAGAGAAGAAAAAAGGAAAAAAAAAAGAATAGTAAGGTTTCCACGTTTTTAACCGGTCGATCCTTCGAAGCAGGATCGAGAAGAAAGATCGATTCTCGGTAGCGAAAGGCTCTCCCGTTTGACTCGATCGAGCGTGTTCGACTAATTCTAATATCTATACCTAAAGGCTTAACCGTTTACCGATCGTCGCGGCTCTTTGCGTCTTCGAGAATTCCGATGTTGTTCGAAGATAAAGCTTAAACACGACGAGACGAAGAACTATTTGAGAAACCAGTCATCGGCAACTATTTACGACATTTACGATCGTGTAGGACGATCCAACGAAAATTCCATCGGCATTGCCTGCCGCCGGAATCGAGGATCGTTCTGTTTTATTCTAAACTATTATGAGAAGATTTTCGACCATTCCCGATATCTTGCTACGAGCTTTAGAAATAAAAAAGAAAAGAAAAAGAAAAGAAAGAAAAAGAAAGATAGAGACGAATGACCAAAAATAAAACAACAGTAATATATCTAATAAAGAATAACTTGCATCGGTTTATGGATTCCTAAAGGTTTCCAAATTCGTTCCGGTAATTAATCGTTTCTTTTCATTCGATTTATAAGTAACACAAGTGAGAAAGATAAAAGAGAGAGAGAGAGAGAGAGGGAGGGAGGGAGGGAGGGAGGGAGAAAGGGACTTGCATCGGTTGGTTTAAAAAAGTTTCTCAATTCATTATAATATAAATTATCTCTTTTCATTTTCGTCATCGTTTTCTATTTGAAAGTACAAGAAAGATAAAAGAAAGATAGATAGATAAATAGATAGATAGAAGGAAAGAGATAGAAATGTGCATCGGCTCGTAGATATTTGAAAAATTTTCAAATTATATAAAAATAAATCATTCCTCTTAATTTTCGTCATCGCTATCGATTTGAAATTACAAAAAAGATAAAAGAAAGACAGAGAATGAGAGAGAATGAGAGAAACTTACATCGGTTGGTAGATTTCAAAAGATTTCCAAATTAAATTATAAAAAAGATCGTTCATCCTATCATTTTCAATCTGTAATCATAAAAAATATAAAAGAAATACAAAGACAGAGAGAGAAGGAGAGAAAGAGACAGAGATAGACTTTAATAATTTTGCAAACTTATTATAAAATAAATCATTCCTCTTCATTTTCGTCATCGCTATCTACCTAAAATTACGAAAAAGATAAAAGAAAGACAGAGAGAGAGAGAGAGAGAGAGAAAGAAAGAAAGAAAAAGAAAAACCGAGAGAAACTTGCATCAGTTGATAGATTTCAAAAAATGTTTAAATTAAATTATAAAATAAATCGTTCATTTTCAATCTCTTATCATTATTAATTTATAATTATGAAAAATATAAAAGAAGTACAAAGACAAAGAGAGAAAGATAAAGAAAGAAAGAGAAAGAAAGAAAGAGAGAGAAAGAGACAAGGAGAAAGAGAGAGAAAGAGAAAAGGAAGAAGATAAAAGAGAAAGGGAGAGGGAAGGTTTTACGATCTACGATACCGGCCACGATATATATAATTATTTAACACGGACTTGATACTCGTTTCTCGTTATAGCCAATGACCTGTGCAAACACGACGTCCGACGGTTTTTGCCGCAACACGCCTTAATTGGCCGCTCGGCCGAGTTCTCGATGCCTTCCCTTTTTCCACGACCATTCGATGCATACTTCCACCATGGAACAAGAGACCAACGAAACCAACGAGAGTAACAGTAACAGTAACAGTAACAGTTACATTAACAACAACAACAACGACAACGACAACGACAACGACAACGACAACGACAACATCAACAACAGCAACAGCAACAAGAACAGCAAGAAGAACGATATCTTAGGTCAGCTTCGTCAAACAGGGTGTCGTAATTATGAGTTTAACCGATAATAATGCTTTACCATGGTGCACGAAATTACTCGAAACGGAAATCGCAGGATACTATGGATACTCTGAAGAGTAGGGGACTAGAGGGGAATGTTGAAGTATGGAGAGGGTGAGAGAAGAAGGGAGGAGAACGGACAAGACGGATTTATACGAGCTTCAACCGAGAAACAGAATGAGTCACGATCGGTTGCGCCTCGTGGATCCAACCTCAAGTGTCGTTGTCATCCTCTTCTTCGTCGTCGTTTCCCTCTTTCTCCTCTTTCTCTTTCTCTTTCTCCTCTACCTTTTATTTTCCTTCTCCATCGTTCTCTCGTAGAAAAGAAGGGCTTTCGAAATTCGTTCCTTCCAGAGATTCGAAAGCAACGAGGATCCATCTTTAGGTACATACATAGGTAGGTAGTACCTACTCTCGTTTCTCGCTGACAATGAGAATCCGTTCTCGGTTTTTATTCGACAGAGAGAGAGGATTATACTTTCCGTAATGAGCGACTTTTTCTGCGGTTTGCCTTATGCCTCAGGATTCAGGGATCAGGATGAGAACGAGAGTATTATCCCTCTTATTTCTACACCTTCATCTCACTGACGAATACTACGACGACGACCATGACAACTACTACTACTACTACTACTACACTACTACTACTATGATTCTTCTTATTCGTCGAAAGGAATTAGAGAAAGAAACGAGTCTGGAATTAGTCTGGTTCGAACTGACTCTCGTCCATCTTCGTCGACGTTATCGTTGACGTTGTCTTTAAAACATTGTTGTGTTTTTCTTTTGCCTCTTAAGAGGACCTTGAATAAAGATACGCTTCGACTATTTTCACTCCCACTTTTTCTTCTTTTTTTCTTTTTTCTTCTCTCCTTCTCTTTCTCTTCTTCTTCTCTCTTTTTCTTTCTTTCACTCTCTCTCTCTCTCTCTCTCTCTCTTAACAACAGATTGAACACATTGAAGTATCAAGATCAACACACCTTAAAGAAATTTTCGTTAACTTCGAAGTAAACCTCTCGTTGGTGCTGCTCCATTACGATAATGTAAACTGTTTATCATAATATACTTTAACTTTATTAATGGAGAAGAATAAATTGAATGAACGTAGCGTTAAGTAAATAAACAAAATTTTCAATGACTTTTCTTAAGAGATTCCTTTGAATATTATCAATGGGGTTATTATTTCGATGGTGTCTGTATTAATACAAAGGACACACTTGTTTTTGGAAATAGATTTTCTTACGAATTGGATGATAATCGATATCTATCGTTGCAATATCATTCTCTCTCTCTCTCTCTCTCCCTCTCTCTCTCTCTGTTTCTTTTTTATACGACATGTACATACCTATGTATACATATACATATATGTACTTAGTTTGATTCTCTCGTCGATTCGCCTACGCATTACTCGTTCAATAGAGATACATGTATATATATATAGGTATGTGCGTGTGTGTGTGTCTACCTGTGTATGTGTGTACACGAATCGGCACTTGGAAATTATCAAGATTAACGTTCCACACGCATCCCATCTCTGTTTTTCTAAGCTTCGAGTTGAACAGGATACTCGTCGCTTAATTCGGTTACGTAACACACTCGGAGTATCAAGAACACATCATGATTTTCTTCCATCGCTAACATAATTCCGAATTACGATGCGTATCACGAATTTACAGTAAAATATATATATATTACATTATATTTTATATATACATAATATATATATATTATTTTATTATTAAAAAAAATAATATATAATATACTTGTACGAGGCGAATAAATATCAAACGAAATAAATATCTTTAATAAATCGTCAGGCTCGATCTTCGTAGGAAAAAATGAAAAAAAAAAAGAAAAAAGAAAGAAAAAACGAAAAGAAAAAGAACGAAACGCTCTAAAAATCAAAAAGGAAAAGAAAGCAAAGAGAAAAAGAGGAAAGAGAACAACGAAAGAAACGAAACGATTCAACCAAACAAAAAAAAAAAAAACATAAATAAAACAAAACAAAAGAAGTAAAAGAACCGTCTTACCTGATGCAAACCTACTTTTTTCCTTTTCTCTCTCTCTCTCTCTCTCTTTCTCTCTCTCTCTTATGGCGTTAAACGAATCTCAAGCTAGGAGAGAGTCTCTAAATCAGCAGCGATAAAAACGGCACGCAACGTCGTCGTAAAATATAATTTCGTGAAAAACGTGGATGTTGAAAGGAAATAAGAGTAGGTGGTTGTGCCAATAGTAATAGTAATAGTAATAATAATAATAATAGTAGTAGTAGTAGTAGTAATAGTAATATGTGGTAGTAGTGATAATAATGGTGGATAGGGTAGGATATGATGGGGTAGAGTAGGGGTAAGGGAAATAGGACGAGTAATCTGTCGACGTTGTAACCCGTTTTATAAATCACGCGTCGGTAAGAGAACAGACAGGGAATTAGCGCTGAGTCGTTATTTCATTTTATAGCTATATAAAGCGCCGATCCACGACAGAGAAGTTAAAAGCGCTTTTATTACGAGTATATCCTGATTATCCCGTTCGTTTAAGGATCGAGAGTCAAAGTCTATGTATCTCTTTCTTTCTTTCTTTCTATCTCTTTCTCTTTCTCTTTTCCGCTTTCTATCTTTATCTATCTATCTATCTATCTATCTATCTATCTTTCTATCTTTCTATCTATCTATCTCTCTCGTTCGAATCCTGTTACGTTGCGGCTGGATACGGACGGATGAACGGATAGATGGATAGACGGACCGACGGATGGACGGATGGGCGGGCCCGACGAATAAGGCAAATTTTTTGTCCGACTCTAACCTCCGGCAGAAAGAAAGAGAAAGAGAAAGAGAGAAAGAGAAAGAGAGAGAGAGAGAGAGAGAGGAAGATAGAAACGGTGTGGTTGTATCCGCGAGCCCGATTCCACGGACCCGTCTCTTTTCGATAGACCGACCTTCCAAGAACTACGTCGGACTTAATTATATTACCCACCGAATATAACGAGTCTTGTATTTGTCACTAGAGCATGTCTGACCGCCATCTTATGTCCTTTCAAAGGAAAGCAAAACTTGTATCAAAAAGCGATTAAAAACCGACTCCAAGGATTACGTAACTAACTGATATCATATACGAAGTTTATGACGAAAGTTTCGTTTTAATTAACAACACTCTATGATCGTACGTATGTGTTTGTATATGCGTATCATCGCACGTGTTTCTCAAAAGTGAAACAATCGTATCGGGCAAATTTGTTACGTTTTTAATTATTTCATTGAAATACGTTTGAATACGTCAGGAGAGAGAGAAGAAAAATAAAAAAACAAAAAAAAAAGAATGAAGAAAAGAAAATTTGCTTTGTACTTTTTCATTCTCGTCCATTGAAAACTCATACATACGAAGTATGGTAAAGGTTACGATTAATTATAATTTTATATTTGTAGTTAAGTTTTGAAGTTAATTTATTAGCATCGTCTGATTTATATTCGGCAAAATTTAATCCTTTTCTTTTCATTTCTTTTTATGTTAATTCCGCTAGAGATGGAGTATGGAGGAGACATTTTATCTTGTGCAATTTTTCTTTTTCAAATTAAGTGAATCTCGATAACTCTCTCTTTATTTCTTCTCGTACCTGTAAATAACTCGAACCGAAAAACCGGTCGTCGCGATATCTTGAATAACCCTCTCAGCCGAGGAAGGACCGAGACTGAGAATCCCACGCGAGTTTTAGCGACTGTTCGAATAGTTAGTCGGTTCTCGAAAGAGAGTCGTCGATCGAATCATTTCCGTCTTTGCGATCACGGAAATTACACGAAATTTCTGGGGTGATCATGATTCTTGCCTTCTCTTTTCTCTCTCTCTCTCTCTCTCTCTGTTTCTCTTTATCTATCTATCTCTCATTCTCATTCCCATATAGCAAATGGTTCGTTCAAGATATAAATGTAAGATCTTCAAACGATTCTTGAGATTTAATCATCGTATTTGTTTCTCTTTTCAATACCAATCGAACGACAAATCCACTGTAATTATCAATAATTATCAATAATTTTTGTATACGTTTTAATATTAATATATCAAATAGTTCATTTAATAACGATAGGTAAATCTTTGAATTTTTTTTTAAATGTAGTAAAGAAATAGAAAAGAAGAAAATGTTTGTATCAATTATTCAACATAAAATATAACATTGAAATGAGGAGAGAAAAAAGGAAACTGTATGATTAAGAGTATTTTGAACTTTTTGAAATGGATCAAAATATATCGCACCATTTATAAAATGTTAATTAAGGAAACTGTGCTACAATTTTCTAACCCTTATTTATTTATTTTTTTTAATCTATAACTTCTGTGTAACTCCTCGTACATTTGTCCAAGATTTCCAAACACGATTCTTGAAATTTAATCATCGTATTTGTTTCTCTTTTCAATACCAATCGAACAACAAATCCACTGTAATTATCAATAATTATTAATAATTTTTTATACATTCGTTTTAATATTAATACATCAAATGATTCATTTAATAACGACACATAAATCTTTGAGGTACACGATTTAAAAAAAAAAGAATCAGAACCCAAGTAGTACAGAATTTTTCTTAAAAATATCCCACCACTTATAAAAAGTTAGCTAAGCAAAACTAATAATAATTTCTAAACAAAGAGTTAAAACATTTTTTTAAAAATCTCCTCATACACTTGTCTGCACTAAATACGTAATAATATTTTTATACAACAATCTTATCATTCCGTTTATTAGCTTATTATTTCCATCTCGGTCTCTTCTTCTCCCTCTCTCTTTTTCTCTATCTGTCGTGCAATTGAGTGGTAGATTCCTGCTTTTGAAATTGCGAATCCATAACGTTCTCGGTCTAGACGGTGTTGTACACACGATGCGGGCTCACAGTGCATATGTCCTCAGGGAAATACATCGTTCCGCCGCGACGAACGACGGCAAAACTTTATGGAGAGACGCAAACCGTGCATAACCTTCCTGTTTGTCTCTCTCTCTCTCTCTCTCTCTATCTCTATCTCTGTCTTTCTCTCTCTGTCTCTCTGTCTCTATCTATCTATCTATTTATCTCTCTATCTCACTGTCTCTCCCTGTCTACTTTTTCGTTCATTTTCCTTGCTCTTTTTTTTTGTTTTGCTCAGCGAGCTGGAATAATCGAGATGTCGAAAACGAGGGAAGACCGTCCACCTTGCGGCTACATTATTTTTGGATATTGCCTAGTGGTAACTGCAGAACGAGTAAAACGCATCCGTGTCTGGATTGCGTTCGTTCTCTAACTCGTTAATTAATACATTCGTTGCTACGAATGCTACGAATTCACAAAAATTGTTTACCATGCTTTGATGCATGTGACGTCGTTCGTTGTCATCAACTATATCGAATGAATAAAAAATATATGTGTGTGTGTGTGTGTGTGTGTATTTATATATAAAGCGAAGCTAACAAAGGTATTTGTTTTTGAAAACGCAACGGATCTGTTAACATACGAGAAAATAGAAATGGTTATTTTCAAAGGATGCGATCGAAACCGATCAAATCGATAATCGATATAATCAATCGACTTTTTTATTCATAAATGATCGATATCATAATTACTATCTTGTCGATAAAACAATTACTTTGATCAAATATATATATATATATATATATATATATATATATATATATATATATATATAGGTATGTATAGTAATCATATTAATCGTGAAATTCTAAAATAATCAGAAAGAACGTTGATATTTATGTTCATATTCCTCAGAGAATATTAATTTTTATTTTATTGAATCCTTTCCGTTTGGATTGCGTGTTCGATTTTGGGACAACTCGTAAGGATGAATTATTCGTATTAATAATTTGAGCTGAATAAAATTACGAACGATTCCACGTTTATTCGACATAATGGAAAATTATTACGAAGAATAAAACGATATACTATATACATACGCGCTCATGTATTTGTATTTTTCAAATAATATATACCCCATAATAAAAATACGAAATTATAATGGAGGAAATTTGAAATCGCATGCGGGCCAGTATCTTTTAAATATTGTTTCAAAATTACAAATACAATTATATATAATTAATAATAATAATAATAATAATTTTTTCGTAACAAAGTCAATCTATCAGTTCATACGTATTCCTCGAAAGCTTAATTTTTGAGAAATATCATTTATACGAAAAGCTTCGAATTTTATTATTTTTCTGTTCAGACACAAAAAAAAAAGGAGAAGAAAAAATAACAGATATAATCATCGCTATTATACTTATGCTTATGCTTATGTGCATGTTATCGCTGCTAATGCTTAATTATCACATCGAGAGTAACTCAAAGTACAAAACAAAAAGACAGAGAGAGAGAGAGAGAGAGAGAAATGAATAAAAAATAAAAAATATAAAAGAAAAGAAAGAAAGGGAGAAAGAGAGAAAATAAATACAAGTAATTTTCCCCTTTCGACGTTACTCGTAAGTGCTCCAGGCAACGAGCTTGCAAGAGCTTTTCATGTCCTACGGAACGATCTAATTGCGACGTACATATGTATGTATATAGTAGATAGGTACCTACATATATGTATGTCGTTTAAAGGTCGAAGGATGAAAGAGCGTCGGGACGCAACGGATCCGATTAATTAAATCCCGTTGAGTTCGTCCTGGCTCTTCGAGAAAAGGGAATTTGTTGCTTGTATATAAACCTGTATATATGTCCTCTAGGTATATCTATATGTGTGACCCTACGTAACGTATCATATACAATATATATGTCTGTCTGTCTGTATGTATGTATATATTTCTGTACGTATGTATATATTTATGTATGTATGTGTGTATGTAATAGCAATACGTCGGGGGTAGTTTCGTGTCAAAAGGAAAGGAAATTGGGGCTCAAGGGCCTTTGATTTCCCACTCGAAGATTCTTTTCTGACCGTTTGCTCTCTCTCTCCCTCTCTCTCTCTCTCTTATTCGTGTATATATGTGTATAATGTATGTTTGTATATATATATATATATATATATATATATATATATATATATATATATATATACAAACATACATACAGTCCCTACAACGTTAACAACTCCGTACGAGTACAACTCTAGTTAGGGCGATTACCATGAGTTTTTAAGGGTAACCAACGGGAAAGAAGAAAGGAAGAGAGGAGAGGGGAGATAGGGGTAAAAGTAGGGGGAATGGAGAAAAAAACGAGAGAGAGAGAGAGAGAGAGACAAAAAGAAAAAATATTTTAAAAAAAGAACGAAAAGAAAAAAAATAGAAAACGTGGCTCGAGTACGGTACTTAACGACGACGTTGTTAAAAAAAAAAAAGGTTTGGGCCCATGGTCGTGGGACTTGTTAAGAGTTGCGATCGTTTTTCTCGTTGACTCGAAGCTAACTAAAAGATCATTTTGACTTTTTCAACATTTCAATATTGAACTGAAAAATTGAACGTTAACGTCGAGATGATTCGAGTTACTCGATGTCTTAGAGATAACGAATAAATTGAAATGAAATTAATAAGATCGTTCGTTACGATCTAATATCACGTAATTAATATCATCTAATTTAAATCGTTACGATCTAAATATCACATTTACTATCCCAATATGTTGATGAAGATAAAGTTATTTTTTTTTTCTACGATTTAAGAACCTTCTATCTTATTTTAATCATTTTCATATCCACTCGCGGATTTATATTTTAACAAGCGGATAATTAGATCGAATAGACTAATCGATTTTTTCAATTTTATTAGTCTTATTATTATTAATACAATTTCATTCAGTTTTATCTTTAATATTAGAAAATCAATATATATTTTCTCTCTCTCTGTCTCAGACACACTAGTGAAGATTATAGCATTAACAAGAAATACTTTTGAAGACGAGAAAACTCGAAATAATTATCTGTCGATCGACAAGATCCAAAATAAAAAAAAAAAAAGAAAGAGACAAAAAAGACAGAGAGAAAGAGAGAGGAGAGTGTGGTCAACCGAATCGAGACCTTTTCAACTGGCGAGAAAGGACTTTGGTGAATCGGGAGGGGTCAGGTACGAAGGGTCCGTAAGAGAAAACAAGAGAGAAAGAAACAGAGAAAAAAGTGAGAGAGAGAGAGAGAGAGAGAGAGAGAGAGAGAGAGAGAGAGGTATATCGAAGCGATTTTGGCAGGTCTGCCCTCACGTTGTGCCCTCACAGTGGGGCCTCACGTTGGGGCCCACCGTGCGAGTAACTCGAAACCGTGCTTGTGTGCTCCCTTCTTCTATTTTCTTCCCTCCCTCTTTCCTCCTACACACCCGGTGTCTCGTACTCCTTTTGGAATCTCCTCTTTCCCTCTCTTCTGAACGAGGACGTCAAAGAGGGAATGAGAGAGAGAGAGAGAAAGAGAGAGAGAGTTAAGGTACAATCTGGTAGGTCTATCGTCGACTCATAATCGATGCTAAATATGCTCCAACGAGAGGAAAAAACGTGATTGTGTTTGAGTGAATGTATATGTGGGTGTGTAAGGAAGAGAGAGAATGAGAGAGAATGCGTGTAAGGTGAGCCAAGGTAACGAAGATTCGAGAGACGACGAACGGAGACATTCGATAGACATTCGAGATCCCCCATTCGTGTATTTTAATATAAACGTGAACACTAACACAAATATTTTTAATCCCATAAATCCATATCGTTTGCTTTTAACTACGATATATGTATGTACATGTATATATGTAGCTATCTATGTGAAATGAGATGAAATTTTAGAACATCGAATTTATCTTGATGTTATTTGTGATCGATTAAATTATTGGATAGGTGATATAATCGAAAAAGTAATTGATAGATCTTTGTCAAAACTATGTTTAATGTCTCGTCCTATCGAAAATAATATACGTTCAAAACGTATGCGTTTCTCTAGGGTATCGATTCTTACGTAATACGTTTGAAATAGTAAATGCGACAGATCTGTTGCATCGTATTCGATGATGCATTCAATTTTTTGATCTCGATCGAAAGGAAAAAATCCGTTCGTTCGTTTCTCAAAGAAATATATTGACCATCTCGATAAATCGATTATATATTTTCTTGCGATTGAATTACGATGCTTGTATTTTAACCTTTTTTTTTCTTTTTTTTTTTTTTTTCTTTACATTATTATCATTATCAATCCTTATCACTCTCGAACAAGTATATTTGCGCAAGATTTATATTTTTTAAATATTAAAAAAAAAAAAAGAGAGAGAGAGAAAAAGAAAAATTAATAAACGATAAGGGTTTCGAGATAATACTTCGCTAAGAAGAAAAACGTATAAACACGAGAATACGTTTAATTCCAAATGTCAAAGTAAGATCGGCTAGATCGTGTAGATACCGATCGAAAACTCATTTAAAATTACGATCATCGTAACCTTCGCGATTATTCGAAAGTAACGGCCGTTATATTCCGAAGCGTCATTCGACCCTGAAAATCTACACTTTCGCGAACGTGTATAATGGCGAATCAATGGAAATTCAAAGTCGACGGTTGCATCTGAATCTGTAATCAGTTGAGTTCTTTCTTTACTTCGACTAGAATGAGCAGAGACACATTTATATATATGAACGTGTACATACACAGACACATGTAGATTCTTTTTTTCTTTTGCCATTCTCGATTGTTTACGTGAAGTTAAAAAACGAAAGAACGTCCTCCAACGGAGAGAACGAAGAGAACGAAGACGAGGCCAACGAAGAGAACGAAGAGAAGACGAAAACGACGTTCATCGTTTCGAAGGTAAAGCAAGGAAGGAAGAAAGGAAGGAAGGAAGGAAGGAAGGAAGGAAGGAAGGAAACGGTGAGGATAAAAAAGAATGTGGTTGCAAACGAGCTAACTCCGAGCACGTACTCACCGATCCATGGGGGGAGATAGTAGTTGGCAAGCGCCACCGTGCAAAGAAGCAGCTGGATCTCCTTGCACTCGTGACAGAAAGAGAAAGAAAGAAAGAAAGAAAGAAGGAAAGAAGGAAGGAAGGAAGGAAGGAAGGAAAGAAAAAAAGAAAGAAAGAAAGATAGAAAATGTATAGATACGTGTATGTATAAGAGAGAAAGAGAGAAAGAGATAGAGAGATAGATAGAGAGCTAGTCGTCGTAGACCATATATATATCGAAGGTGGTTAGCAAAGGTGCTTTTACCGGAGGTGCTTACCGGTATGGTACCGTCCCTCTTCGATCTATGTATCGTCGTATAAGGTATTTCAAAGACGACGGCGCGACAAGACAACTCGAGTGGCCCTTATAGAGGCTCGCGAGTAAGGTGCCAAGAGACACCTTGGTCGAGAACCAGAAGGTAGGTGCACTCGTCGATCTTTCCACCAACTCGATATATGATCACGTTGGAAGCAAACTAGAACGATTAGAGAAACATCTTGGTGAGAGAATGAAGGTAGAGGTAGAAGAGAAAGGAGAGTAGTAAGAGGACGAAGAAGAGGAAAAGAAAACAGAAAAAGAAGATGAAGATGATGAAGAAGAAGAGAGTTTCGAGCAACACCACGTTAGAACGTCGTGCTTTTCAAGATTCAACGTTCTGCCGAACGTCGATCGTCGCCTTCGAGTGGAAGGCCACTTGTAGAGTTGAACAAAATAAAGAGATATAGCTTGAACAAGTTCTTTTCTTTTATTTTTTTTTTTATTTTTTCTTTCCTTTCTTTCTTTCTTCTTTTTCCTCTCCTTTTTTTTCTCTTAAATCGAATCACGGCGTATTTCGCAGCAATGTTCGCTAAGTGTGTATATATGTGTATATATATATATATATATATATATATATATATATATATATATATATATATCGGCGTAGGCGGTCTTTCTTTTACAAGATAATCCATTCTCGAGAGCGTAGACGACAAGTTCGAGAGAGATAAGAATCGAGAAAAATAGTGATTCTTTTTCCTCCCAAGTATATTCCTCGTAGTGCATGGTAAACGTCGTAAAGTTTACAATCGCGTTTCTCTACCCTGACACTCGACACGCTCGTCGTCCGATGTCGACCTAACGAGAACGTCTTAGGGTCAAAGCTTGCAAAAATACCGACACTACCGAACGGTCTTCCTCGGATCAATCGTTTCTTTATATATATATATATATATATATATATATATATATATATATATATATTCTCTTCTTTTATTCCCTCTTATCGCGACTCCTATGTCCGTGTGCTATCTCGCTTAGAACTGAGAACGATAAATCAATTATACGTGTGACGCGATTTTTTCCTCTTCTTTTTTCTTTCATTTCTTTTATTTCTTTTCTTTTTTATAACTAACTAGAGTTTCCATACAAGGAGAGAAGAAGGGGAATGAGAAACGTATAAGAGAGCTTATCGGTTTCTGATAATTAGCGAATCAGCTTATACACGCATACACACACATATATGTCTTGAAATTAATAATGATTATAATGAGACTATGATAACGACGACGACAATGATGATGATGATGATGATAATGATGATAATGATAATGATGATAATGACGACGACGACGACGACGACGACGATGATGATGATGATGATGATGATGATGATGATGATGATAATGGTGGTGATGATGATGACGAATGAAGGATACAACGGGCAGGTCTAAAGTGTATAGAAATTACGGCGCGGTGACGAGGCACGATAAACCGCAAAGAGTAGCACGTTATCGGCGTGTTACGCGCGATAACCACGAACGCTTCTCGGTAGAGGTAACTCCATCGTTCCACGAAACTCAAGATCGTCCTTGCTAAACGTTACAATATCGTCGTCTACGACTGGAAGTCCTTCGAATTCGCCGATAACCACGTCGTTATACATATATCCTCCTCCACCTCCTCCTCCTCATCCTCATCCTCTTTTTCCTCTTTCTCCTCCACCTCTACTTCAAAACGACCGTAATCAAACCGACTGTAATCCCGCTTCCGAGAAAACTTAGTCAAGGTTTCTTTTCTTTTCGATATTTTCCTTCGTCCGAAAAATAATAGTAAGAATAATAATGATAATAATAATAAGAATAAGAATAAGAATAAGAATAATAATAATAATAATGATAATGATAATGATAATAATAATAGTAGTAATAATGATAATGATAATAATGATGATAATAATAATAGTAATAATAATAATAAAACAAAGAATTAATAATATTAATAATAATAATGATAACAAAAATAATAGTAGTAATAATGATAATAAAACAAAAAAATAATAGTAATAATAATAATAAAATAAGAAAATAATAATAGTAGTAATAATAATAATAAAACAAAAAAATAATAATAGTAATAATAATAATAACAATAATGATAATAAGAATGATGATGATGATGATGATGATGATGATGATGATAACGATAATTTCTAATTAGCGATGTAAGAGTATCTATAAACATTATTTATTTTATCACATTTTATTTTCATTATTTATAAAAACGTTGGTGATCTTTATTTTCGGACATTTTCCTTTTTACGTGTACATTTTTTTTTCTTATTTAAACGTGTAATTTTCTTTATTCTTAATTCACTCTCATGACGTTTGCATATGACATGTGTAGTTAAATATGAACCATGAATTTTACATGTAATATATATATATATATATATATGCGAACATGTGTATGCGAACATGTTTCACACGTGAACGTGTTATGACAAAGAATAAGTATTTCTCATTAAATTGTAGATATGGATATATATTTTATTATCAAATCGAGAGACATTTCAAAAAGATCATCGATAAACAGTATTTAAAAATTATCGATTTTATTTAATAAGTTTTTAACATGTTATTTTTGTAACATTAAAAAAAAAGAATTTCGAAATACAATCATTCTCTTCTAGTATAAGATATAAGAAATAAATATCTAATTTGAAAACTTATGAATTCTTTCCAATGAATTAGTTTTTTGTACGTGTACAAAAAAAGAATGTCATAAATTTTATAAGACGAGTTGAGATAACGATTTGTAAGAAAAGAAAGATATTAAAATATAAAATAACAATAATACTTTTCTTTTACTTTTTCTTATCTATTTTTCTCTTTTTATTCTTTCGATCCCATACAGAAAATATTTGAAAATATTATTCATAGGAAGATTTAAAAAGTCTCGGATATAATTTATCAAATTCAAAATCATTTTATTCGGAACATATATATCAGGACAAACAATCAAGCTACTTCTTTCTACTACTCGTTTTACCCCTAATATTTAAACAACGTAATATGAAGAGTAAAGATTCAAGAAAAATTAAAAAAAAAAGAAGAAAATAATAATAACAATAATAAGAAGAAGAAAATAAGAAAAAAATTAAATCAGACGACTTAGTTTTTGAATGTCCTTATTGTACCAATTCTCATAAGATATAATTAGGATAAATTTTTTATTAAGATGTATTCTAAATAGATAGAGATGGGAAAGAAATTAAAAGGTACATGAAGGCTTATTTTTTATTGTTCTTTCTCTCTTTCTCTTCTCTCTCGTTATATATATATATATATATATATATATATATATATATATTTTGTATGTAGGATATATATATGAGATATATATATAAAACTAAAGTTGCATATAACCATATACATACATATATATATATATATATATATATATATATATATATATATATATGTGTGTGTGTGTGTGTAAAGAAAGAGAGAGAGAAAGACTGAGGAGGAAAATATATATAATATATATATAAAACATATATACATCTATCTCTTTGTTCTTTCTTTATTCTCCCTCTTTTTTCGCGTATTTTAACAACATTTCATCGAGAATAGGCGTCATAACGAATCGGTTAACGCGTGAGAGCACCGGCACGTTCCAATTGGAGGAGACGGGCTTATAAAGCGAGAGAAACCCAGGTAAATGGAAGCTAGAAAACGAATATGAAAGAGAAAAAGAGAGAGAGAGAGAGAAAGAGAGAGAAAGAGAGGGAAAAAAGGAATCTGGCCGAGACACAAAACACAAAAGCAAGGAGGATTATTTCCAACGTTCGTTTCTGGGGAATTCGTTTTACTTCAGATGGAAGAATCTCTCGAAGTAAACACCTGGAACGAACTATGGAGATTCTTGGTGCAATATCTATATATGTACATATGTATGTATAATGTGTTATATATATACATATATACATATGTATGTTAATGTATTATATATATATATATATATATATATATATATATATATATATATATAACGAATAGAAAATCGAAAAAAAAAGTAAAGTAAAATAAAAAGAAAGAAAAAAGAAAAGGAAACCAAAAAGTACGATCGCATCGTCGTAAAACTTAAGATTTAAGACTCGAAGAGATTAACTCGATCGTGGACAACACGCAGTCTAAAGTACGATAAACCTCCTTTTTCCTCTCTCTCTCTCTCTCTCTCTCTCTCTCTCTCTCTCTCTCTCTCTCTCTCTCTCTCTCTCTCTTACGCTCGAGTTTCTCTCATCCGAACGTCGTAAATCCGAACGTCGAAATGTCCGTTCTCCTCTCTAAAAGATTTTTCAAGACCTATATAAGAGATCGTTCTTAGAAAAGACTTCTTTCTTCTCTCTCTCTCTCTCTCTCTCTCTCTCTCTTCGTGCGTTATTATTTTATATTCCTTCGCTCTTTTATATTCTCCACGCACGATCGTAATATTTTCATGGCCGAAAATGTTAATAAACGATAGACGTTTCTTTTACGTCTCGTATATTATCTCCTCGTATTCTAATCCCCTTATTTCTTCTCTCTCTTTCTCTCTCTCTCTCTCTCGAGTGAACGTATGCGCAGGCGCACGCGCGCGGTATTTCAAATCGCCTATAATTATTACGAAGCGTGTTTATTCCTATCGATTGCGTATCGCATAGCCTTCCTCTCGTATATCTATATATCTATATACGTCAACACGATATTCTAGAATTAATGTCGACGTCTAATTTCGTACGATAATTCAATCGATAAGTTAACCTTCATTCGATCCTCGATCGAGAAAATTATACGATCGTTTACTTTCTTTCTTACAATTAGATCGTTCCTATATAATCTATGTCCGTCTATCTATCTATGATATTCATATGTATACGTGTATGTATGTGTATATCATATAATCCATTTCTATCGTTTTCTAAATATATACCACGAATAAACACCTGCCGCTAACTTCAGTTTCATTATCGAATTAGATCAAAACTAACCTCAAAATTAATGAAAAACTTTCAGACATTTGTCGATTCTCTAACGTTATTTAATATCTGTAAATATGGTTAGTCGATTTTGAATTCTATTATTCATCGGAATAAATATGTTTCCTTACCTTGGTCCTCAAAATCGTGTGAATAGCTTCCTCCACCCGTGCGAAATTCCCTTTTCCAAGAAGTCGAATCATTTGATATTTTCCAACGCTGACTAGGGACCTCCTGTTGCTAATACCGCGGTCGACGTTCATATCCGATCGAGTCATTTCCAAAAACGATAAATGGAAATGAACAGAAGAGAGACAGAGAGATACAGAGCAAAGAGACAGACAGAGAGAAACGATGGATGAATTGAATTAGAGAAAGAGAGAAAGAGAGAGAGAGGAAGAGAGAGAGAGAAAGAGAGAAACGATGGATGAAATTTATTAGAAAGAAAGAGCGAGAAAAGGACAGAGAGAGAGAGAAAGAGAGAGAGAAAGAGAGAGAGAAAGAGAGAGAGATAGATAGATAGATAGAGAAAGAAAGAAAGAGAAAGAGAAAGAAGAAATCGTCCAACTCACACTACTTCTACACTTTTCAAGCACACTAACTCAACACTGCACACACATACGCACGGAAACACACGCGCGCGGACGCGCGTAATAATCAAAATCGAAATCGTTGGGATATCTCAATACGGAAGATGAAAGAACGACGAGTAGGTAACCCTTTGACGCTCATAATGAACGCAAGGAACATTAAAAACGTCAAACAATTCGAACATTTTCGAAGAAATTAGAGGAAGGACGGCAGCCAATATGGCGTACGCGAATTTGTGCTGTTGTTACTCTACGCCGATTAAACGAGCGCTCGAATTTGTCTTCTCGCTCACTTTGTTTCTTTCTAATAAGAAAACTCGATATATATATATATATATTTTTATGTATGTATGTTGTATGTTTGTGTGTATGTATGTATGTATATATGTATGTATAGATACATATATATATATATATACACATAGATTTTTCTCTTTTTTTTTTCTTTGAAACAATAAACATCTCGCATCAATTTGATTTTGTTTTCTTTTCTTTCTTTTTTTTATACGCGCGTTCTCGTTTTTCACCGTTAATTTGATGAATAAGGAAACACACACGCATATATATATATATATATTTTTTTTCTTTCATTGAAACAACAAACATCTCGTATGAATTCGATCTTGTTTTGTTTCCTTTTTATTTTATTCTTTTTTTTATGTACACTCGCGTTCTCTCTCGTTTTTCACCGATAATTTGACGCGACGACGACATCAAATATAAAATGACTCGAATAGAAAAGAAGCGACGAGCGTTCACATTTCAACATTAGTTTTCCATACAAGTGATAAGGACGCCACCTGACACCAAATATGAAGCTCGACGATTTGCCGATCGAATCGCGTCTTTTGTTTTCGCACGATTAAGAAAACGTGTTTCAGTGTACAATGTTCAGCATTTTATGCAAGTCACTTTAAATTTTTAACTGTTGGGTGTAACTTACGAATAATCAAACCATGTAACTTCAAACCTGGTAACTTTGTCGCCAATAGCAGGGGTGGCAGAAGGGAAAAGTACTTTTGATGTTAAAAAATATTCAAAGAAATGAAAAAATGAAATTTATTTCTCGATGAAGTCATTTTTTTCTCTTGCTCCTAAATTAAAATCGTATTTAACGAGGAATTGAAAGTTTATCAAAAAAAAAAAAATAAATAAATAAAATTTAATAAAAAAAGTATCATATTTAACGAAGAATTGGAAGGATATGAAAAAATAAATAAATAAATAAAATTTCATGAAAAAGTATCGTATTTAACGAAGAATTGAAAAGATATGAAAAAATAAATAAATGAATGAATAAAATTTAATGGAGAAGTAAAAAATTAAAAATACCAAATAAAATATAATGAAATGGAGAATCTCGCTTGTCCACAGACACGATTTACGCTCTATACGTCTCTGATAATCTGTCTCTATGATTACTTATGTGGTCGTGTTAATTCTAAAATAATAAGAGTATAATAATAAAAAGATAAAAAAAAAACATAAATAGAAAAATAAGAAAATAAATTATAAAAGAAAAAAAATAGAAAGATAAGAAAGAAAAGTATTGTAAAATCGTTATTCTGATTTAAGCTATTAGAAAAAGCTATGAGAATTTTTCGAGCGTCTAACTTCAAAAATTCGATCGTCTACTCGATCTATAAAATTTCGATCTTCTTTATTAAAAAAACGAACGATCGAATCCTTCTTCATTTTATAATAAATATTATTTACTCTGAAACGTACATATCAGTACTTTGCGAGGTGATAGGAGTAAGGATTTATTCGATAGTACTATTTATAACCGATCAGACAATTAAAATTAATATGTTAATTAATTAACCGTGATCCTAACTAGTATAATTATTATACTTATTTCTACGGTCATATGTATGTATATATATATATGTTTGTACGTGTGTTTGTCTTTTAACGAGCGTTATCTATTGCAAAATGATCGCTCTTATAAAACTTTGTAATCTTCGATATGACGCGACTATCGTCAATGTTATTTACACGAAATAACATGTATTTAATAACTTTTACTGGTTAAATCATTTTTATAATCTATACGACATCGAAATAAATGTTTTAATTTGGTATCCATGATTCCTTGACTTATTCGATTAATCGTGTAATAAGTGTGTGTTTGGAGACGTATATACGTATATAGTGTGTGTATGCACGTACGTACATACACATTTGTATGTGTACGTATGTGTTAGAGGGAAAATATCGAGAGTGTATCGGATTCTTTCGATCTCTATTGTTCTTCGATCGAGAATAATTGCCATTAGAATAAGAAAAAGATCGTCGACCTTCTGAGATCATCTCCGAGAAGACATGAAATCATCCGTGATAAATTGAAAAGGAAAATTGTTTGTCGAAGCATTAAGATTGTTCGTTGTGTCGAACGTCATCGTTTGGAAACCGTGAAAAAGGTAATTACGTTCGACATACATACATATATACATACATGGATAAATCGATACATAGATAATACATAGATAGATACATTCGTAGATATACGTATAGATAGAAATATAGCTGTTCCTCCACGTCTTCTTCTACTTGGTTATTACGTAGAACCTACGTAAATATCTATTTGTACGAGTATACATATTGTATGTAAGTATGTACATTCGCCTTTCGCTAGAAGGATATTAGATCGATGTACATATATGTATGACTTCGTCTACACTCGATTCTGGAAAATTCCGGAGTCCGTGTTAATATAGTATATATGTATGTGTCTGTAAAAGAAGCCGGTAATAAATTAGAAAGATATATTTATATGTGTGTATATGTGTGTGTGTGTGTGTGTGTGTGTGTGTGTGTGTGTGAATGTGTGTATGTAAGAAAAGAGATAGTAAATTTATAATATTTAATCCTCTTGGTTAACCGCTCATTCTAATTACGTAATTTAAATGTAATTTAAATGTAATTATTATTATTTGAAATAATAAATATATATAGGTACTATATGTATATATGTATATATGTTTTTTGATACTATTAATGGTAGGAATTTGTAGATAATATAGGTAATAAGAATAGCAAAGTATGGGAAATTAAAATTAATCCTTCGAGTGATATAAAATTTTTAGTAATAATCATTTAAATCAATTTCTTATTAGAGTAATTTTTAATTATATTAAATTATAAATTATATGTCTGTGCGTATAACTAAATACATACAATAATAAGTCTATATTAAATATTATAAAAATTCGATGATCACGAGTTAAAAAAGAGAAGACAAATTTTTTATTGGCACATAATAATAATACTAATAATAATAATAATAATAATAATAATAATAATATGAATAACAGTAAATAATTTAAATGCAATTATTATTACATGAAATAACAATTATTTATATTAAATATCACAAAAGTATTATAATATAATTAAAACGAAAAAAAATACATCTTTCGTTAACCAAAAACTTATAATAATAATAATAATAATAATAATCAAAGTTTAGTTATAACATTTTTCGAATATCAACGACCAGACAAATCTAAAGAAATTTGTTTCTTTTTTCGAATATACTATTTATTATAGTGATCGTGAGTGATAGGACGAACGCCGGCGCCATAGTAACACACACACAATAGAAAAAACGTGTAATAAAACGGATTATGAGCACTGTAAGAAGTCGATGTATAAGAAAGAGACACGTTTCTAGATACAATACATACATACATACATACATACATACATACATACATACATACATATGTAGATTCGTGGCACATGCTTTGAACACTTACGCCTTTCGTTGGCCAATATCAACTCTTGTTCATTTCGCAATCCTACATCTAATGCAAGAAACTAGCCGAAGGATGAGGATGAAGTAACTCGGCCAATAACTACATATGTCAATTAATTCATGCGTTTTCGATTATATTTGACCTTTTTGTCTCTCTCTCTTCTTCTCTTTCTTACTAATTTGAATAGACAAAACACAATGAAACGTTCTCATTTATCGATCGATAAGCAAACAAATCTTTGACAAATTAAACTTTAATTAATTCGATCGCGTGTTCAATAAAACGAGAGAAGCATGCGGAAAAGTATTTGAAGGTAGTTAGCTTCTACGAATCGAATACTATTTAACCATAGTCGCATAAACATTCTCCCTCTCTCTCTCTCTCTCTCTCTATTCCATTATCTACCATTAAAGTTAGCGTCGATCGAAAAGAAGAAAAGGAAGAAAGAATGGAAGAAGAACAAGGAAAAAAAAAGAAAAAGGAAGTTAAAAAAAAAAAGAGGGGGAGAAAATCGACTCGTACGAATACTAGTATACGAATGTCGTCAGACTACCAATTGTAAGTGCAAATGCACTCGAGGTCACCAGGAAGCCGCTATCTAAGGCAGCGCTCGGATATCTCTCGCGCTCTTTACAACAAACAGCTGTTCTGGCTGACTCAGAGGCACGGCCTTCGTCAAACCGTACTCAAAGATTAGCCATACTTTTCACGTTGTGACATTAATACTAACCGTGCATTAAACTAAACGGTAGCACGTGTCTACTCACGGGTTTAACTAATACCCGGAACTTTCGAAAGAAAGAAAGAGAGAGAGAGAGAGAGAGAGAGAGAGAGGAAGATGACATCGAAATCTTAGGATATGTCTTTTCGATCGATGATCTAATTCACATTAGTCTCCTGTTAACGACGAAGGATCGATAAAGTGATCGATCATCTTTCTCTGTTTTTTTTTTTGTTATTATTTATTATTTTTTTTTCTTCTTTTCTTTTTCCTTTCTCTTTTTGATTTTATATTTCATTTCGTCGAGTTGTCATTATAATTTTACGGGGAAAGATTTAATATAGTAATTTTTCATACGTTCGTAACATTCTGTCACAAACTGTACATGCATATGTACGAATAAATACGAAAACTAAATCTTTGAATAAATTTTCTCGATCGATGATCCAACTCACGTTATTTTCTCTATCGAGGACGTAGGATCCATAAAGTGATTGATCATCTTTTTTTCTTTTTCTTTTTGATATTATTATTATTTATTTATTTATTTAATTATTTATTTTATTTATTTCCTCTATTGACGACGAAGGCTCGATAAAGCCATCGATCATCTTTCTTTCTTTTCTTTTTTAATAATAATAATAATATTATTATTATTATTATTATTTTCATTTATTTACTTACTTATTTATTTATTTATTTATTTTTTCATTTCACTTCGTCCACTTCTTTTTTCATTATCTTTCAAGAGAAACGATACGACATAGTAATATTTTATTCGTTCGTAACGTTTCGTCACAAACTGTACATGCATACGTACGCATAAATACGAGAACGGAATCTTTGAATATATCCTCTCGATGATCTAACTCACACTAACCCTATGTTGACGACGAAGGATCGATAAAGTGGATCATTCGTCATCTCTTCTTTTTTTTCGAAATTTTTCCTTTTTTTTCATTTTTATTTCGTTTCGTCGACTAACTCGACTTATTTATAACATTATCTTTCGCGAAGGACGATATAGTGATTTCTCATTAGTCCGTAACATTTGGTCGTAAGCTATATACATACATACATATATAAATATATATATATATATATACACACATAAAGATACATACATACATACACATACGCATACATAAATACTTACAAATAATACATACGAGAAGAACACAGGCTACGCGACACGAACTCGCCGCGAGATTGCTGACGCTTCTATTTCGTAATCGGCCGCGCTAATTGATAAAATTAATTGCGTTGCATTATACGAACGGGCCGAGTAAGTATAGAGAAAGAGAAAGAGAGAGAGAGAGAGAGAAAAGAGAAAGAGAGTGAGGCCTCGACGTATCGTAAGGAAATAATACTCGTAGAAGAGCGTAATGTAATCCAAAACAGAAAAGCAAATAAAAATATATATTCTTGGAAGGATATCTCGATTCTATACATATATATATATATATATATATATATATATATATATATATAATAAAGAATAAGAAAGAGAGAAAGAGAGAGAGAGAGAGAGAGAGAGAGAGGAATAATATAAATTGCCGATATGAGATACGAAAATATCCGATGGTTCAATTTATTTCACGAGAAAAATACTTTCGTTCTCTTTTTCTTTCTCTCTCTTTCTCTCTCCCTCTTTCTCTTTTTTCTTTTTTTTTTTTTATTTTTTATTCTTTGAAAGAAACTCGATGCCAGTATCGAAAGAGCAAAACTGTTTTGTGATAACACAAAACTCGTCAGATATTCCTTCGTAGGCTGGCCACGTCACTTACCACACGTTGACCCACTCTCTTTTTTTCTTTCTCTTTCTCTTTCTCTTTCTCTTTCTCTTTTTCTGCCTCTCTCTCTCTCTCTCTCTCTCTATCTCCATACAAGTTGGAAAGGCATCGATAAGACACGATAGAGAAGTGTTTTGACAGGTCCTGATAATTTCTGACGCGTGTCAAGAGTCCGTATCTTGGACAATGGTAGGTTTGTATCCATGCGTTGATCGGTCGGTCCAATACTGTTATGTGATCGTAAGTTCGCATAAAACGCTCCAATAATCAGAAGGGTTGATATAAAGATTGACTTGTTTCCTAATTCAGTTTTCAAGTTATTCGAAATTTTTCTTTTGTAAATTATTGTACGAAAAAATTGTTCTAAGATAATCAAAGTTTTCAATCGGACTGTAATCATTATAGTTTTCTTACTGACGTCATTGCTTATTATGTAAACGATCGATAATTTCAACTGAGTTTTGTTTATTTAAATAAATAATTTAAGATATTAAATAGATCATTTAAATAATTTAAGATTATTAGAACGGAATTATTGGTATAATGTTAATCTAAAAGAATTATATATATGTGTGTGTATCTGTGTATGTATGTATGTATATATACATATAATTATATAAATGAAAATTGTAATAAAGTAGAAATTTTTCTTAACTATATATAATATAAAAGAATTATTTATGTATATGTGTATATATAATCATATAAACAAAAATTGTAATAAAATAGAAATTTTTCTTAACTACATATAATATAAAAGAATTATTTGTATATATGTATATCTATATATACATGTAATTATATAAACGAAAATTATAATAAAGTAGAAATTGTTGTTAACTAAACATGTTCGTCCATCGTTATTCCTAAATAATAAATATAAAATAATCTAATCTAGTCTAACGTAATTAGAGAAATTGCAAAGAAACATAAGGATCGATATTAATCCTTAAACAGCTATTGTCAAATATAAACACCAGTTAACTACGTTTCTTACGTTAGTAACATACTATCGTGAGAGAAACGATTCGTTTTACAATAATATTGTCGCTACTGAGATAATGTGAATAAATATTCCCCTCCCTCAAAAAAAAAAAAAAGAAAAAAAAAATAGAGAAAGAAAAAGAAAATAACGTTAGCGATCGTTAAGTTGTTTAAACACAATTATCAAAATGTTAGAAACAACAAGTTTCAAATTTGTCGCTTTGCGATGATCGAAAATATAATCTCATTAAAAATATGTTAACCAAACGTTCTCTTCGCTTATTAATTACAAAAGAAAAAATACACTCAAAATAGCAATGAATATAAACTCTTCTGTAAAAATATTCACATTAAAAATATGATGGATCGATATAACGTTTATAAAGCAAGTTTTGTTCGTATATTTATACGAGAAAATAAAACGATATGTAAAATTCATACCATTACTTTTATACCAACGTAACTATACTATACCAAAATTTCTTATATACTTAAAAAATCATTAAAAACTTGTGATACGAAGTAACAATTAAGTTCGTGTCCAGCGATAAGACGAAAGAAAAACTTGGCGTATATATACGTATATACACGTATATCTAAATGTATGACTTCAAAGTTACATGACGTTACAGAAGATTAATGAGAAATCTCTTCGTACGTGATAATCGTATTATATCTGCTAACAATAATTATAACTTAAACATTAAGAAAAAAAAAAAAAAAAAAAAGAAAGAAATAAGATATTAAAAACTTGGGATACGAAGTGGTAATTAAGTTCGTGTCGCGCGATAAAATGAAAGAAAACTTAAAATATACAGATATACAACATACATACGTACATACATATATACATGATGTATCTAAATGTACATGACGCGTTATAGAAAGTTAATGAGAAGTCTTTTCGTACGTGATAATTATATTATATCTACTAACAATAATTATAACTTGTATGTTAAAAAAAAAGAAAAGAAAAAAGAAAGAAAGAAAAGAAAAAAAAAAAAGAAAAAAATATTCAAAATTTGTGGATACGAAGTGTCAATTAAGTTTGTGTCGCGCGATAAAATGAAAGAAAATTTTTAATATACGGACACGTGTTCATATATATATATATATATATATATATATATATATATATATATATATGTGTCACTTCAAAATTATATCACGTTACAGAGAGTTAATGATGATAAGTCACTTCGTGCGTGCTTCTCGCTCAATGTCACTCAACAAACTGGAAGGTACACGGATAATTAACGGAACCTAGAGTCCTAGACACGAGTACTGTTCTAAGATAAATATTTTCATTCGGTAGACGATAATAGTAGACGATAATAAACTAAAAATACAAAGTACACACACACACATACATATATATAAGTATTTACGTATACGACATATACGTATATACATATATACATATATATATACACAAATAATATTTAAACGCTGGTCGATTTCGTACAGAAGTTTTACGTTTTTGAGATCGTAGAATCGTTTAAATATTTCAAAGTCCGAGTTGACGCAAAAATCTGAGAAGCGCGGAATCGGAAACGTCATTAATTACGTTTTTATAGTTACGATTCGTAATAATCTTTACGGTAACACGAGCTCTTCTTGTCACGTAGGTGCCGCAAGATTTCATTTAGTACAGTTTAAAACTTTCTCTTTCTCTTTCTCTCATATATGCATATGTATAGATGAAACTGATGTTTTAACGAGCAATCGATCATTGCCCTTATGTTAAAAGCGATCACATTACTGTGAGTAAATCGGTCCGCGATATAAAACTCACGAGTTGTCTGAACACTGGTTAGAACGAAAAGAGAGAGAGAGGGAGAGAGAGAGAGAGAGAGAGAGATGGAGATACAGTTCGTAAAATATTCGATAATAGAATGTTCTCGGAAACGATATATATTCTTCTCTTTATATATACATATATTTCGCGATAACCTTATTTGTAAACGATTAGGTATACAACGTCCCCTCGACGTCGTCCTCGATTTGCTTAGTAAAGAAATCGAATGAAATTAATCGTCACTAATTTCAAACCGAATTCTCGCATGACGAATCATCGACCGACGATATCGAGGTATCATTTTATTTATAATATAAATAAAACGTGTAATCCGAGATTCGTTTATGGAAAGTCTCCTCTAACGTTAGACGTTAGACGTACACGATGCGATCTATTTAATTCAATTATCTATAGAATAATATATATATATGTGTGTGTGTGTGCGTGCGTGCGTGTGTGTACGTTTCTGTGTATCTATTTATCGGTTTCAACGATAGTAATAATCTTTTGAAATGGCGTGACGCGACCTTGAGGAAAAAAGCATATGTTCAACCAAGATAATTTACGCATTTCTTTTTTAACAACAATTGAGTTAAAAGCTTATAACTAAACGATAACCAGAGTATAATCTCTCTTTCTCTCTTGCGAATTTTATTCAACGTTTATATATTCTTTCTCTTTCTTTTTTATTCTCTTCTTTTTAATTTCTTTCTCCTTTTTTCTTCTACACAAAGAAACAATTTAATTAAAATTGCTTTTACGAGAAGGGAGAAGAAAATAAAAGGAAGAGATACTTTGATTCCTTCTCGTCTTTACCCCCGAGATAGAGTCCAAAGATCACGTTATCCTTCAATCTATGTAGAAGAGAGACAAACATATATATGCACGTACATAGAAAGAAAGAGAGAAAGAGAAAGAGAGAGAGAGAGAACGAAGTAAAGAGAGCGAATCTGCGCGCACGTGCTCTCGCATACACGCGATTATTACTCGGTTTCCTCTTACCCCCTCCCCCCACCACCACCATCACCAACATCATCATCATCATCATCATCACCACCACTACCACCACTACCATTACCATTACCACTACCACCCTGAATAACTCACGTTCGTGAGTTCTCGCGTCACTGACTATGATATCCGAAGCAACGTTTATCGTTTATCTGTCAGTGCCACCAAATGACTAAACCGGTAAAATTATAACGCAAGGTGCATGACGTATTCATCTCCTTTACTCTTTTCCTTTACTTATGCCGCTACCTACTTACTTACTTACTTAGCTACCCTCTCCTCTCTTCTCCTCTTTAACCCACCCCCTTCCTTCTTCTTTCGTTTCTTCTTTCTTTTTTACTCATCGTAAGACTCTTCTTATCGTTACGAAAGAAAGACTTTGAGAGTCCTAAAAACCTGTATAACACGTGTACGGGAAAGAGAGGGGGGAGGGAGAGAGAGAGGAAAGATGAAGAAGAGTAAGAAGAAAAGAGAATAACGATCGAGCATGATTCACGAAGTACGATAAAGGCGACGGCACACCGCGTAATTGCGCCTCGCACTTTGCCCCAAGTGCAGCGACATTGCACACGTGTGCAACGAACTGACAAACGACTGTAATGGAGAGGGAATGGGGAGGTAGAGAGAGAAAAAGAATGAAATTTATTGAAGGTTTGAGAATCTAGATATAGAGAAACTGTGTTAATTTAAAGTGTAATAATCAAATATCGAATTAATATCTATCAGGATAGATCAACAATATTATTATTATTGTTGTTGTTGTTGTTGTTTTTATTATTATTATTATTAATATATTTGTATATTGCAGTTAATTAAAATTAATATTAATGTTAATATTAATAATTATATTATATTACAAGTTAATTAATATTAATATTAGCGATTACTAGATATTATATATATTATTACAATAGTTATTAATGTATATTATTTTTCTTTTTTATAATTGTATAGGTATAGTAGATATAGTGTAAGTGTGTTTTAATAATGTTACATCTATTTATTTTATCTATTGAATGCGTAGAATAGGTACGTAGTTAGGAATGAATTATTATCATTATTATCAGCAGTTTATTAATATTGATATTAATATTAATAATTGTATTATATTGTAAATTAATTACATTATAAGATTATATTATAAGTTAATATTAATGTTAATATTAACAACTAATAGATATTATATATATATTATTAATAATAATAAATAATATATCATACTTTTTTTTATAATTGTATATATTTTTTTATAATATATAAGTATATAAGTATATTATATAAAATAAGTGCGTTTTAATAATGTTACGTATACTTATTTTATCTATTAATTTTCATAGATATATTATAACTTAATTAATTAATGTTAAGTATTAATAATAATATGTAAAAATAGATACACATAGTTACGAATGAATTATTATTATTATTATTATTATTATTATTATTATTATTATAAAATTAATAATAATATACCTTTATAGATATATACATACATACATACATACATACATATATACATATTACATATTATGCATGTAGTTATCTATAAAAATAAGATTAAAGAAAATAAATTAATTTTTCCTTTATTTTTCTCTTCGAATCTCATCGAATCGCGATC
Organism: Vespula vulgaris; assembly: GCF_905475345.1. Taxonomy (NCBI): domain Eukaryota; kingdom Metazoa; phylum Arthropoda; class Insecta; order Hymenoptera; family Vespidae; genus Vespula; species Vespula vulgaris. The sequence goes on along the minus strand of NC_066601.1, from coordinate 740,067 downwards.
ACCGTATTCGAGTTCTCGATGTTAATAATAATAATTACACCTAATTATTGCGAGAAACAAGCGATAACGATAACGCTGCGTACGCGGTGACTACGATCGTGCGATTAAAAATGCGTCAACTGCGTAGTACGCGTTTCAAGCTACGAATCTCTTTGTTTCCCAATGACGACTACTAACACTACTACGATCATCATCGTCGTCGTCGTCGTCGTCGTCGTCGTCGTCGTCGTCGTCGTCGTCGTCGTTGTCATTGTCGTTGTCGTCATCATGTTAATCATCATCATCATCATCATCATCATCATCATCATATTCTTCTTCCTCATCATTGTGGTTTAGTGGGAGAGAAGATAAAAAGATAAAAAAGAAAAGAAGAGAAAAAAAAGAAAATAAAAAAAAATCAACCAACAGTGATAGATCTTACTAATGTCAGCATATATCCTGGGCCATTGCGTAATAATATACTAACGATCGATAAGACTTATTAGCCTCGACGAAATAACTCGCAGCTGTTCGACTCTCAGAGTCCGATTTTTATGTCTTTTCTTTTTTGTCCATTTTCCTTTTTCTTATTTTTATTCTTATTCTTTTTCTCCTTCCTTTGATCTTCCTATCTTACGCGCGCTAAATCTTCTTTTTTTATTATCTTTCTTTTCTTTCTTTCTTTCTTTCTCCCTCTCTCTTTAAAAGAGATCTCAAAGAGAGACCGAGCAAAGATTAGGCGTAGTACGAGCTCTTTGTATAGTATCGGACACACACACACACACACACACACACACACACACATATATATTAAACAGTGCACTACTCTTATATGCAATATCAAAGATTTGCGCATGCACGTGACACACGCGGTTGCGTACTTAACACACAAATGTCCAACGACGGCGACGACATGTTTGTATTATTATTGTGCTATGACGATCTACATCCTGGCAAAACGATCCAGAGATCAACGCACCTGTTTCACTTCGATCTTTTTGTCGTCGACTTAGTTACTTACTTACTTAGTTACTTACTTACTTACCTGCTTTCTTGCTTGCTTGCTTGCTTGCTTGCTTGCTTATTTATTCATTCTAAGATCTCTGGATTCATCGTTTCTTCGATCTTCTTTCTTCTTCTTTTTTTCTCTTTCTCTTTCTTCCTTGTCTTACTTTAGCCAACTATTTTAACGTTATTCAAACGATAATCCGATTCTCGTTACGATTTTAGAATAGAATAAAATAATATATTTTTGTAAATACAAGTAATTATTTTTTTTGTCTTTTTTTCTTCTTATTCCTTTCTATTTATAATGTTTTATCATACCAATTAAAAGTATGTGAAAGCACTTATTAGGTATCGTACTGACTATGTAATTTGTTATTTTTAATCTGTTTGTTAAAATTCAAATGACTAATTTATCTGGAGAAAACGAATCGGTTTAACAGACGAATAATTATTTATTTAGAGGAAGAAACTTTTTAAAATCGTTTTTAAACTTTTTAAAGCGTACCTGATTAAATTTTTATTTAGAAACATAATCTTGTTGATAGTAAACGAAATCTTTGAATATTCGAATCTGTTGGATATTAAAAAATATAATATAGAAATAAATAAAAAAAATATATATCTTTCCTTTTGATAAATTAGCATTTCGATATTATCACGAACGAGTAGTATCACGAACAAAATTATATTGATCTATTTTTTTTCATCATCATCATCGACATTTTTGCAACTTATTTTTAGAGAACACTACATAATTAAGCTCGTGATATTCTCTTATAAAAGTACTCACATTATCATCTCATAAAAATAAATTTTTTCCAACACTTCGATAATGATAACAAAAGCAAATTAAATCTATTTATTTAAATGTTTCCGTTCGTATTCTTCAAACGAAAAAAAAAAAAATATTAAAACAATAAAAGATGTGGGGAAGAAAAGTAAAAACGCGACTTTTACATATCTACCTGCATGACGTTGACTTTTCATTATCTATGCTTTGCATTTTAAAAATTCGGTCACTTTATTTACATGTCGCGTTATAATATATATATACAAACACACAGCCGCAAATGCATATTCAACGAGAACATTATAATCGGTATTACACGATATTAACTCTATGACTAACCACCATGATCCATATGGATATTCAACCAGAATACAAGAGAGTATTTTTTATTTCACAGAAAAAAAAAGAAAATAAAAAGTAATAAAACAAAAAGGAGAAACAAATATCTTCATTAACATAAACAAGAACGAATGAAATAATATAACAATGCTCTTAAAACGAAAAATTAAACATAAAACATCAAACTTTCTCGAGCATTACATTTTAACTAAAGATAGAAGAAAGACAAATTATTACTTTGACTATTTTTAATCCACGATCTACGATGATATGAGTCCAAAAAAAAAGAATAAATAAATAAATAAATAAAAATAAAAAAAAAAACCTAAAGATCAATCGATTTATTCGAACGTAAATACCTATTAGAGATAAATTTTCAAGATATTAAGCCATGGCAAAAAGATCGATCGAACTCGAGCGAAACCTATCTATCTATATATCGTACTCTCGTACAACGTCCATTTAAATAACGGCTTATCAATTTTACGGAACGATTTACGAGGCGACGAAGCCGAGAGTGGTGGCAAAAGGTGAACGAACCTCATCCGCGCTTTCTTACTCTCGACCGTCGTCGTTCACCAACTAAACGCAACGTCGGCAACTAAAAACACAATATATATATATATATATATATATATATATATATATACTCTCTTTTTATCGAATAATAACTACCAGACCTATATCACATCACGATCATAAGCATTATTCTAATCCACTAACTAACTTAATTGCTGCATCCCATCGGAGCAAGTTTAAACGCAACGTTACACACAATCCAGTCGACTAAGCTATTAGTCTATCAATTACAAGAGATGCGTTAAGCAATTACGTGCTAACAGTTCGACGATATAAACGCATTTGCGCTTGCACGAACGAATATTCTCCTCTCTCTCTCTCTCTCTCTCTCTCTATTTTCTATCAAAGTTTTATAAAGATAGGATACATTTATCCATTCCAGTTATTTTATATCCAGTTCATTTTAGAAAACTTATTATTGCTATACGGTTACTTATTTATCGACTTTTCTTATTATATCGTTTATTTCAAACAATTGTTGAACATTCGAATGGTCGATCTCCTCCCAGCTTCTATCTTACTCCGTCTAACCCCCTCCTCTTCATCCCCTCCCTGTCGCAACACTCCTTTGGCGGACCATCGTTCGCAACGGTACCACCACTCGTCTCGTCTTACGTTATTACTTCGTAGCTTTTAATTACGAGAGCAAGCAAAGATATGGCATAAGACGGGGCTAATTAAAACGAATGATATATCGCTCAAAAGTATCGCGTGCAGTTTATGCACGATCGATAATAAACTCGGCTCACACACACACACACACACGTATTTTCTAAAAAGATATTTTATTTTCGACCAGTGCTGCGTAAAGTAAGTTTTACGTTCGAAGGAAACGTCATTCTTACGTTCCGTCTTATTTTCAAACTGACAAGAAAAAGAGAGAGAGAGAGAGACAAAGTGTTAAAGTATTTTTTATAACACGGAATTTCCGCTATTTTTCTTTTTTTTTTTAACCATGAAAAAAAAATCGATTTACGTTAATTACTACTCGTTTCTTACTAACTCGTCGCCAAATTGTCTCCGCGGAAACGCATACCTTATCGTTTACGGTCTTAAGCTATGCATGTATGCATGTATGTATGTATGCATTTTATATATGTGTCTCTATGTATGTACAAATCGAGTCATAACAATTACGCGACTAGTAAGGTCTTTGCGCATATAAGGTGCTTTCGGCGAAGCGCACGATAATCGTGAATCATTCGTGAGTCATTTAGATACTAAACAGAGAAGGTAGAGTTTGTTAGACGTCCGAGACGAAATTAACCGAAGAATAATAAGATAAATTGTCCGTTTTATTCATTACTATTCTTAATATTATTTTATAATCCTTAGATAATCGGCTATACATTCGTTTCCAATCATCTGTCTTTTCTTTCTTTTTTATTTTCTTTTTGTTTCTTTATTTATTCATTTCTCTTCTTTTTCTTCTGTTTTCTTTTTTTCTTTTTTTCTTTTTTTTTCTTTTTTTTTTTAATCGTTATCAGAATGGCGAAGCGAGGAATTAATCGTTTTCATGGATTTATCGATGTGTCTTACATTTGTTATATATATATACATACATATATATTTTTTTTGTTCATAATTTATTTCAAGATATACATACATACATACATACATACATGTGTGCGCGTTTTTATGCAATAAACGATATAATTATTATAAAATAAAGACAAAATAAAGAAACATAATTTAAACGAATAATTAACTGCAGTTATTAACGTCATTAATTGATATAGAATCTATCGCGTTTGTATCATTGAATAAACGAACGATGAATTTTTAATCGCGTATGAAGAAAAATAAGAAGATGAAAATATGAAAATAGAGTAAAAGAAAATGCAATCGATCATCGATCATTTGTTATAGTCTTTTCTTTTTTTTCTTCTTTTATTACTAATTAACGCGTTTTTATAAGATAAACGAAAATATATAATACGGAACGTGTTACCTCCTTGTATGATCGAAGAGCAAAAGTCTCTTTGTGTTTTACCGGCTCATCTCGAACACATAAGTAAGGAAGTTTCCACGAAGAGATGGTGCGATAGCAATGTCATCGTATTCGCGCTGACGTTGCAACGAAGGACGACGATGACGACGACGACGACGACGACGACGATGTACAAAGTGTGTCGTAGAAACAAATACGAGAAGGGTTGTATCTTACACGAGAGCACACGCGGAATCACACTCGTCTACTTATAATACATACGTACGACCAGTCTTCTTTTTCTTTTTCTTTTTCTTCTTCTTCTTCTTTTTCTTCTTCTTCTTCTTCCCACATGACAGGTGCGTTTCATCCTTGCTCGCATCGAGAAACGATGATATCGAGATCTGAGAAGATTAAATTGAAGATTAAATCGTAAATAAGTACGTTTCGCACGTGCAGAGAACGTTCTTGCGAAACTTAAATGTAAGTAGTAAAAAGAGGAGGAGGGAAAAAAGAATAAATAGATCGGATTAAATCGAATGATACAATAGAATGATGAAGAGTCAACCGAAAGTTCTTATGCGATCTCATTAAATCGATTTTTTCGGAGGATTTCTTTATCTCGAATTGTAAACAAGTTTCTATCTCCGTGATTTGATAATTTGTTAAATAAGAAGAAGAAAAAAGAGAAAAGAAAGAAAAAGGAGTGGGTTAAGATGGAAATTTTTTTTTTAAATCTTATCGATTTCTTCAAGTCATCTAAGAATATTTTCAGCTCAACTCTATAATTCGTTCCTTCTATTCCTCTCATTTCTTTTTCTCTTCATAATTTTCTAATGATAGATATTATTTATCGATGATCTTTCGAATTTGCATCTGATTGAAAAAAATGATCGGATCAAATCAAACGCTCTTTCTCTCTCTTTCTCTCTCTCTCTCTCTCTGTTTAAAATTGTCCATTATACTGTTTATATGTATTATAAATGTTTATATGTATCCATACGCATATATCAATCATTCAAAGTTGCGTCTGATTGAGTCAAATGATTGAATCAAATCAAATGACAGCTGGTTAAATTTTCCACAATAATATTATATATGTACCAGCATCAAATATATATATATACAATTTATCTAAGTTACGTCCGATTGAAAAAAATTGATCGTATCTAATCGAATGATATTATAGCTCCCTAAATTTTCAATGATATCGTTATACATTACTTCAATTTAGATATGCGTATATATGTACGAGCTTTAATAAACATATATATCTATATTATGTCGTAATAATATAAGACATCTTAAACACACACACACACATATATATATACACACACGTGTATCGATCACGTCTTACGAGACTTAAGTTAACTGGAACGTCGCTTAATATAATCACGCTAAATCTCACGATAAGATCTAACGCTACCAGACGATAGAAACGATATATAGATATTCCTTTGAAAGAGAAGGCGGATTTAAATGTTAAAGTTCGCGAGATTTACATCGTGAGTACATCGATGTAAAGTGGTAAATCGATCGATGGGAACTAAAAAGAGAGACAGAGAGAGAAAGAGAGAGAGAGAGAAACAAGAGTTGACACGGCGGATGGACAACGGGTACGCATATATGGGGATAGAAAACGATCTAATGGGAATACTATCGCAACGAAGGTTACACGTATGTGTACACACACACATATACATATATATATATTTTTACACGATAAATTTTTCACGGAACGCGAAGTCTCGATATCCTTGCGTTCGCCAAGGTGAAAAAGAAAAAGAAAAAAAAAAAAAGAAAAACTCGGCGCACTTCTCCATTGTACAATCGTTTCGAAAGTAAGAGAATTAGAAATTCTAATTAATAATAAAACGCAATTACACGATATAGATAACATAAGATACGGTCTAACGGTATCACGCATAGAAAATGTCAGAGGATAATATATAAAAGTTAATACGCGTTGGATGCCGATAAAACGATGATTCTCAAACAAGTATAATATTTATTAAGCGGAAGATGAACTCTCGTTGACGAGCAAACGATGAACGATGTGCTTTATTATTTGATAATTCTAATTCTATCTCGCTTTTATTCTCGATCATTAGCTTAATTAATTCTAAGAACCGTTAGACCGATAACCGATCGACCTTATCTGCTTTACTCACTACTTCGGTCTTCGATTCGTTTTTACACTCGTAAAAACGTCGACATCGTTTTATTTCTTTCTTTTATTCGTTGGTTTGTTCGCTCGTTTTGTTTTTTTCCTCTCGTTCGTCTTCCTTCCTTCCTTCCTTCCTTTTCTTCTCTCTTAACTCTCAAACACTACGATTCGAATTTAAATATTCGTGTGTGTTCTCTCGTTGGGTGATAATTATTCGTAAAACGAAGAATATCATTCGATGAGTTAGTTCGTGCTGCCATCTTATACTACTCGCTTAAAAAGAGAGACAGAGACAGACAGAGAGAGAGAGAGAGAGAGAGAGAGAGATAGATACAAAACACTTGCTGCTGCATTTCGGTTTATTATCGCGAACGAATGGACGAACGAATGGACGGACGAATAGATGGATGAATGAATGAATGAATGAATGAATGAATGGACGGATGGATGGATGGATGGATGGATGGATGGATGAATGGATGGATGGATGGATGGATTGTAGAAGAAGAGCAGCCGCTTGGTGGGGTACATACTCTCGAAACGTATCTCTGCCGGAAGTCGTAACTATAATAATGTCCTTTAGCTCGAGCGTTAGTATTTCGAAAATAGGAGTTAGCGGCAAGGATTAGGCGAAACTTATACGAAACGAAACGTAGGCAAAAGCCTACGTTTAGTTGGATTTATTTTTCTATGGGCCATTTTAATTTTCCGTGGGTGCTTGTTTTTCTTCACGGTCAAACAAACGTCTTATTGTGATAAGACCCGAACGATTGTATACTGCGCATGAGTACAACCCCTTCTCTCTCTCTCTCTCTCTCTCTCTCTCTTTCTTTCTTTTGCTCTTCTCGCTTTTGCTCTATTTCAGGTTTCAGTTTTACGTGCCTTTCGAGAGAAGGAACATACTTCTGCGTACTTCCCTTTCTAATTCTCATCTTCCTCTTTCTTATTGAAAGAAAAGAAGAGAAGACAAGAAAAAGAAAAAAAATAGAAAGAAAGAAAGAAAGAAAGAAAGATTGATAAATCCTATTAATTAAATGACCCATATAGCTCGTTCGAGAATTAACGAGGGGAATTATATTTTATCTTATCGGCCGTTTAAATCTCGACGAATGTGGTAAAGTTTGCTGAGTTAGACGTTAACGGTGATATGTAGATAGTAGTATAATAATAAGGGAAGAGAGAAAATCGATGGAACAATAAAGCATTTCTGCAGTCGGAGAAAGATAAAATATATCCGTTGTCGGTAATTTCGCTAGGGTCAGCGAAAAATTTCTTTCGCTTTTACTCCCGCTCTTTCTCTTCATCCTCCTTATTCTCTCTCTCTCTCTCTCTCTCTCTCTCTCTCTCTCTCTCTCTCTCTCTCCAACGTCGGTACTGGCGCGTTTGCCTTTTCTCCTATCTATCCCATACCCTTTGCTACTGTTACCACCACGACCATCGCCAATAATACTACCCACTACCACCTGCTCTCCGTTGGCTCGTATTTTAAGCGACGCGTGCAATTTCAGCTTTCTCGGACACGATATTAGTTCGGGCCGGTACGTCGGTAGCTAAATCGTACGATCTTTCAAACTATAGGTACATAGGTATAGGTAAAACGACGAAGAGCTTTCGTTTAAGAGAAAAAAAAAAAACAGAGAGAAAGAGAAAGAGAAAGAAAAAGAAAAAGAAAGAGAGAGAGAGAGAGAGAGAGAGAGAGAGAGAGATAATAAAGTGGAAGAAGATGGAAAAGAGAAAAGTAGTCGTGCGAGGGGAAAAAAGGAACGTATGTGGACGAACAGAAAAAGAAAGAAAGACAGAGAAACAGAGAGAGAGAGAGAGAGAGAGACAAATAGATAGAAAGAAAGATCTATAGACATGGTCGAATGTATAAGAGAGAAAGAGAGAGAGAAAGAGAAAGAGAGGGAGGTAAAAGAAGGATGGAGGATAAGGAGAATGGGAGGGAGAGAGGTAATTACTCTGGCGACATTGACCCGGCGGCGACCCGACAGCCGACTCTCGCTCGAGTCGACTCACCCACACGCCTACACTCTCTCCTCCCTCCTCCTCCTTCTCCTCCTCGAGCATTGCCGACGGCTTTCTCTCTCTCTCTCTCTCTCTCTCTCTCTCTCTCTCTCTCTCTCTTTCTCTCTCTTTCTTTCTCTCTCGCTCAGTACGGTGCGAGGTATGGTTCATCCGAGTTCACTCCTCGATCGCCGAACCCGAACACACCGAGAGCGTGCGGCGACTGGCCGCTGCACCGAGGACTCCTCTCCTCTAAGAGAGGAGAGACCTCCGACCGCTCGGGAGGGTCCCTCAATGAGCTCTACTCGCCGCACCAATACATACACGTATATATGTATATACTTACGTAAGTTGGTGTATGTGCTCGCTCGCGTACTAACCTACCTATGTATGTACGATCGTTCTTCGTTCGTGACTCGTCGTTGTTTAATGTCCTCTACAGACACACACATACATATGTATGTGTATGTATATACGTAAGTACGTATACATAAGGATACATATAAACATTCTCTCTCTCTCTCTCTCTTTTTCTCTCTCTTGCTCTCTCTACTCCATCTACTTTGTCTGTCTACTGTGTCTGTCTCTCTGTCTGTTTGTCTGTCTGTCTGTCTGTCTGTCTCCTTTTAGTTTTTCAACTCATTTGTTATATTATTATCATTCCAGGAATATTGTAAGCACGCTTGCCAGCCAACTATCAAAACAAATTCGGTGACTTTTAATTTTCTTAGAAAATACGTCAAGTAATTTTTCGGAGATCGTACTGTTTGTATTAGTTAAAATGTTTATCGATCTTCGGTATTTAATAATAAGAACTGATGAAAGTTTGATTGATTGTATTAGAGCGGTAATGATGATAAAGGTTAACGATTATCTGAGATTTAAAGTTAAATTTGTGTAGATTGAAATGATTGAATTTTGTAAGTTTACGATTTTCTTTGTTTTATTTTTATTTCTTTCATTTTTAATTATTAATTCATATCGTTCGAAATTAGTTTTGTGGTAAAATCGAACAAATTAGTAATTCACTCTTTCTAAGCTTACAATTTTCTTTTTTTATTATTTTTTTATTCTCTCTCTCTCTCTCTCTCTCTCTCTCTCTCTCTCTCTGTCTCTGTCTCTCTCAAATGTATTACATTTAAAACTCAGAAGAAACTATTTATTTCTATTTTCAGTTCTACTTCTATTTCTATATAAATCGTTGGATTATCTTTATATTTCCTCAATAAAAATGATGTTGAGCAATAGATCGATTCTTACGTACGAGGACAAACGTGACCTCGAAATCCCTACAACCTTCCTTTCGGATTAAAACGAGTCCTTCGGGATAGTCACATTTTCTATTCCTTTCATCGTTTTCCTTTCTATTATCTATTCTGTTCGCACATAAATTATTTTACATACATATATAGATACATATACGCAAGAACGAAATAGTAAGTGACAGAGATATTGTATGCACATGCAGATACACATACACATACATATGTACATATATTTATTATATATATATATATACACATATATGTATGTACATATATACATACTTATACTTATACATACATATACATATACATATACATATACATTTATATATACATATACATAAACATATATATATGTGTATGTATGTAGGTATGCGTGTATATATATGTATGTATATAAGTATATATGTATTCATGTACGTACAGAGAGGGAGAGAGAGAGAGAGAGAGAGAGAGAGAGAAAGGTAGAACGCTTATCTTGTATCTAGCAGCAGAGCGTTATTGGGTCGATCTTGATCGTCCCGTACCGATCATAATCGATTAATGTAATCCCCCTGGCACGCCGCCGGGCGTCAACTTTACGATCGGCCGAGCGTCTCTTTAAACGCGCACGCGCTACTCCCTGCTCCTTCAAGAGGAAGTCTTATACCGGGTGTACCATAAGTCTCATTTATCCCTTATTACAAGTACTCTTAATAAATCGAATCGTTCTTAATAAATTCAAGATATATCTACATAGAAAGATCGAATTTTCCAAGGACTTCCATTCCCCATTTCTTTATCAATAATTTTTCAAGATTTTCGCGAGTACTATGATGAAACATGTTTTAAGTATCTACACTGTGTAAGAGTAAGGGGGTGGGCCGAAGGATTAGAAGAGGGCTCGTTGGGACGTCATTGCCTCGGGCTGGTCCAGACTCTTCTCTCTCTTTTATACCAACAGGTAGAAAGAGAAAGAGAAAGAGAGAGGGAAGAAACGGTGTATGCTCGCAGGATATTCATTCGTATCTCTAGTGAGTGAGTGAGTGAGTGAGTGAGTGAGTGAGTGAGTGAATGTAAAAGAGATAGAAAGACAGAGAAAGAGAAAGAGAGAAAGAGAGAGAGAGAGAGAGAGAGATGCACGCACACGAAGTACGACGTTGCAGCCTCCCGCGGTGCAGCCAACCTGTTTTCTCTCTCCCCGGCGAGTTTATTTTGATTTATTGTGTCGTCGCTAAAGAGATGTATTGTTGTGACGTTCCCCGTGGACCATGCTCGCCTTCGTGAGAGGATCGTCTTCGGGTCTTCGACGCGAGCCTTGGCCGTGAGCCTTCGACTCCCTTCCCCCACTCTTATTTTTCTTCTTCTTCTTCTTCTTCTTCTTCTTCTTCTTCATCCTCCTCTTCATCCTCCTTCTCTTTCTCGTTCTCTTCTTCTACTTTTCCTTCTTCGTCTTCTTCCGTACCTTTTCGTAAAGAGGATGAGTAAAAGAGAGAAAGAGAAAGAAACAGATAGATAGATAGATAGAAAGAGACAAACAGAGAGAAAGAGAGAGAGAGAGAGAGAGACGGATTTATAGACGGATGGACGATCATGCGGATAGATACGTAGATTGGTCGGCAGATAAAAGCAGAGATGGATGAATAGATACGCCGCGCTCTCGTGATCGAGGATAGCCACGAGATGGAATATTTTAAGGGAACGATAATAAATCCGTAGTCGAGTTGGCGAATCGCGAGATATATCGAATTACTAGAAATGCTGCCTGCGCGTCCCTTCCGCATCTCGGACCGATAGATACGTACCTATTCGATGCTTCTTTTCTTTTTTTCTTTTTTTTTTTTGTTTTTCTTTTTTCACTTTTTGCTTTATTCCTCATTTTCCGTACGATCGATTTCTTACGAAACGTTTTCTCGCGAAATGTTTGTTACTAAACTTATTTCATTGCATTTAGTTTCGAAATGGTTCGATCAATTTTGTAATTAACATTAAACGTCATTTTTTGAATTCAATTAAAAGGAACTTACGAATCTTAAATTTGAAAAAAAAAGAAATTTGTAATTAAAGATCATATTCAATTTTTATTATCACGAATAATTACTTGTTAAAAATCTTGCGAGAAGGATCGTTTTGTGATAATCTTTCGATTGATATTTATCTGATCATTCGATAGTATTATATTAATAAAAATTATAATTAAAACTTAAAACAATACTTTCGAATTTTGAATAGAAAAGTAAGTAGATAAAAATCGTATTTGCGAAGAAACTAGATCGTACATCGAATTGATAGATACATATCTCCGCTCATATTACGCGTATATCTCCGAAAATCATATTTATCGTTCGCGACACTTGATAATATATCGTAGAAATTTATCGTCGAGATCTCGACGATAAATCGTAATGTATCCGTATATATCATCAGCAACATTTCATTATCCTGAGTCTCTTTTTGTTTCTCAGTTGGATAAAAGACGGAATGAGAGAGACCGAATCGATGAATGTGACCGAGAAAGGACATCGCACGATAAGCGACGATATCAATAGAGAGGAATATAGAGAGATCATGCATTCGATTTCTTGTCCGTCAGGCGTTTTATGTGTGGCTGATAGGACACGTGGTATCAGAAGTGTGAAGAGGGTTAAAGTTGAAAACGGGAAGTGAGTAGAATGAAAAAGGGAGTCGTGCAAGGAGATTGAGAGAAAAAGAGAAAGAAAAAGAAAGAGAGAGAGAGAGAAAGAAAGAGATAGAGATAGAGATAGAAAAAGAGAAAGAGAAGGACATAGGGCACACGTGCGTTCGTTCGTCCCTTGATTTCCCATATGAATCCTCGAGTCTGCGAAGGGTGACTCGTCGGTAGGTAATTTTCTACATCTTTGAAATGTACCTACCTTGTCGTTACACCTAGAATGCACACACATACACACACAGACATACGTACATATAATATAACACAGACACACGGATAAAATTACATTCTAAATTGTTAGTAACATTTTTCTTATTATACCAAGCAATATTATCCCCAGAACTATTCAAACTATTGACATGCTTAACTGGTAAGGATTAACCAAGCGTTATAATCTAATGGGTTAATAGCTTCGAGGGTGGAACGATCCTGACGAAGGGTTTAAAGTTAGGAACGTTCAGTGAGAGAGTAGACGAATTTGGATTCTCTCTCTCTCTCTCTCTTTCTATCGGTGATGACTAGTAGGTTAGGAGAAGACGGAGGGAATTTAAAATAGCCGATTCGTATGCGGTCCATGGTTGGTACGTAAGCAGGTAGTCGAAGGTAACTCGATAACGTTCGAGATCGGTTAACCTCGAAGATGCATGGCGATTGCCGTGCGGAGAAAACCTTTTCCCCCTACAAAGAAAGAGAAAGATAGAAAGAGACAGAAAGACTGAGAAAGATAGAGACAGACAGACAGACAGAGAGAGTGTGTGAGAGAGAGAGAGATGTTCTCCTTTAGAACTTGAATTTTGGGTTTTGGAAGCAAGCACGAGTCTGAAGTAGTCTGGACCTTTCGTCGCTTAGTGCAGCCGTCGCCACTTTGGTGTCACGTTTGGAGAAGGAGTTAATAGAAGGTTCGTTTGGTTCACTGCTTGTGACATTCTCGTGAAAGGGCGTAGTATAACCTTGCCGAACGAATTCACATATGACTCCATATACTCCAACACATTTTTATCACATTTCGATTTAATAAAAATTCTGACGAAGAAGAAAATAATAATCCATTGATTTCGTCCGACAAAGAAGAAACATAATAATCTCTTAATCGTAGAACTGGTTCTTTCGAATTGGTCAATATATTTAGTTATGCAAATCAACGGAACGAAATCGTTATCGGGGATATGGAATAGGAGATAAAAAGAAATTGAAATTTTTTTTTCTTTTCTTTTTTTTTCCTTTTTTTTCATATCATGCGAGAGCCTGACGAAAAAAAAATTTATCGACGATTCGTAATCGCGAGATCGTTAACGATTTAGAGGTAATTAATACTGGAAATATCAAACTTCTTTTTTCTTTCTTCCTTTTTTTTTGTTTCTTCTTTTTTTCTTCTTCTTTTTCCTTCTACTTCTTTTTTCTAGATTTAACGAGAATCGCGTCATTATCGGTGCGATGTGTTGATTTATAATCTTCCTTCTTTCTTGTTTGTTTGTTATTTTAAAATGAAATGAAATGAGGATGACGGAGAATATAAAATGCTTTTTGCTTTCTTTTTTTTTCAAATTAAAATCTGTTAAATCGATGAATATGATCAAAATAAATCGATAGTTCTAAGCTTATATAAATTTAAAGAGCAAACGAGTCATTAAGGACGATTATACGAAATATCACTATCGTTTGAATCGCTGAATCCTTCAACAGAATAAAGAAAGAAAGAAAAAAAAAAGAAACAAAAAAAAAGATTAAAGCAAATCCCTGACACAAGAATAAATATATAAATATTCATATTATTACATGTATCTTTAGATTCGCGTAGAGTTCAGCGTAGAGATCTCTTTAGATCGCTTACACTTCTCCAAGACGATTATGATCGATCGTAAATCACGTACATAGATCGAATAACATACGAAAGAACAAACGAAACATATTAATACAATTTGACGATATTACGGTAATAAATACGATAGATTATCGAGTAAAGATCGACAGTAGAATAAGATTATTTCATTAAGTCGAAATAACTCCTTTTCGTTTTCCTTTTCATTTTTGCTCTTCCTGTTTCTTTCTTGAACATAAGAAAAGAATAAAAGATGCCTCCGAGGTTTACACCCTCTCTGTTAGCGGGGAACAGGGACCCGTATATTATGCAAAACGTTTGAAAGGGTGCGGAAGGATCTCGAGGTGGCTGTTCCCTCCTCGTCACGTAGCGGCCATTACGAGCAGAGATCCTTTCTCGCGATAGTCCTTACTGTTGGGATGAAGCGGCATCTTTCGAATATTGACTTTCGCCGATGCGTCACACGGATGACAAAAGATCCGTTAACGGATCTATCCTCGTTTACGATGCTGCCAGATGCCGATAGCGAACGAATTCGAACGAGTCTCCCTTTTCCTTCGCAGAAAAGAGAATATCCTTTATACTATATACCTATGATAGTATATGTGAGAGTGAGAAAGAAAGAAAAAAAGAAAGAGAGAGAGAGAGGAAGAGAGATCCAATTCGTTTCGCCCCGTAAGGACGACAAAGGTGGGACGGGGTAGATACGAGGAAAATAATCGGCCACGTTCGCCTTTGTATCCTGTAGTCCTTTTTTCTCAAGTCCTACGGGGAAAAGTGAAATCACCAGATCGAACCAAAAGGGATACATAATATCCAAAGAGAGGGTAGGTATCTATTGTACTACGCGCGGACGCGTTTCATTCGTTTTACTTCCCGATCCTATTTATCGTGATTGCCTCGATATTTACGTTCGATGATTATAGGGTTAATCTAAAAGGTTGTTATAATATTTCAAGGGGTTACGTTTACGAACTGGATAAAAGTTTCGTATTATATAGAGATTATCCTTTCCTTTTCTTTCTTGTTTTTTCTTTCTGTTTTTCTTTCTTCCTTTCTTTTATATGCGAAGAATTTTTATTTTCTTTCTTTTATATATAAATAGTTTTTCTCTCTTTTTTTTTGTCTGTTATTTTTGTTCTTTCTTTTTCTTTTTCTTTTTTCTTTTTTTTTTTGTTCAAGGTATCGATCAGTTAAATGTAACGTAATAGACGTAGCTTAAAAGCTATTCGCAAAAATGGATGAACGAATTTTGTTTTCATATTGTTAAGTGTTATTCGTAATTATTGGAGATAATAAGTTTTCTACTTTTAATAATGATGTAGTAAAATATTTAATAGCATGCATTCGATTGATTTTATTGATTTATAAAATATTCTCGATAAAAAAAACATGGTGATGGTATTGATGCTATTTCTTTTTTACTTGTTCCCTTTTTGAGATGATAACTATCAAGGATTAAAAATCATAGATCTGTGGGTATATACAATAATTATAGAATTAAAAAAAGAAAAGAAAAAAGCAAATAATTAATCGAAAATATTACAGTACTACTTATAATCGTAAAGATACAAATATTGGATAAAAATCAATTATTTTCGTTTATGAAAAATTTGTAGAAAAATTTTCTTCGCGAAACTTCAAAGATTACATACATACATACATACATACATACATACATACATACATACATACATACATACATACATACATACATACATACATACATACATACATACATACATACATACATACATACATACATACATACATACATACATACATACATACATACATACATACATACATACATACATATATATATATATATATATATATATATATATAATTTTATATTCAAAGTCCAAGCCGCAAAGGGTCGAGATTTCTTAGGTTCCGCGAAAAACTATCGACGTAACGACGCCCTTTCGTTGTGCAGTCGCGAACGTGACCCGAGTATGAGACGACGAGATAAGTCGAAAGGATAATGGCTTTTGCTCGTGACACTCGAGCCACGTTCAAAGCCCTAGATGGCACGCTTGAAACGCGCCTCGCTTATATTCGCTACCGTATACAGGTAATTCTCGTTTTACGAATTCCCAGCTTTACGAATTTCCATTTTACAAATACCCTGATTTAAGGACCTTTTCTAAACGATATATATTATTGCAAAAATTCATCACGTATTTAACATTATTATAAATTCGATTTTTTATGAAAAATATTTTAATTAAATATATAAATCTGTTTCTTTATCTTTTTTTTTTTTTTTTTGATTAATATCTGTCAAATTGACGGATATGAATTAAATAAATCGATGGTTTTAAGCGTTAATAAATTAAAAGATCAAACGACGGATTTGAGGACGATTATCATTAGTTTATTATTACATCGATCAGAATATGATTTTTTATTTAAATAAATAAAATATTATTTAATTGTATTATATATATTGTTATATTATTTGTTGTGTTTGTTGTATAATATTATATATATTGTTTGTGTTAGTTTATATTATATATATAATTTATATATATGATATAAATTATATTTTAATATAAAATATAGTTTATTATATATAAATTTATACATTTGTTGTATATAACGTTTTATCAGGTTAGTCAACAAATAGTTGTTACGTGACAGAAGTGAATAAATAATATACAGGATGGTTCATTTAATAATAATCATGATTTTTTAAGACACTTATGATAATCTCATAAATGAAGAAGTCACGAGCAAAGATTTAACGCTTTTTTCTCGATAAAAAGACATAATTATCCAGATTCTTGAAAGGCTTTTTTTTGAATTCGCTGGATTTTATTTTTCATAATAAGATAGAAGAGTACACACAATATTATTTTAAGTTACATTACAACTCAACATAAATCAAGTTTATTTTATTTAAAATAGTACGTCTGCCTATAACTATTTGCAATAACCATTCCAAATAAACGAATCTCTTTTTAAAAATCTTATTTGAAAATTACAAAGATAAATATATAGAAATAGTTATAATCTTGTACTTATCAGAATCGTTTAATATATACATAACAATTTTTAACAGAATATAATTTATATTTTTATTTTGTGACTGATCAACTAAATCAGCGTTAGAAAAAATATAGTAAATTTTTAGACAGGAAAGAAAAGAATACAATAGGATAAAATAGGATCGAGCATGATGGAATAAGATCGAACAAGATAAAATAGGACCGAATATAGTCGAATAAGACCGAACAGGACTGATCAGGACCGAATATAGACGAATAAGACCGAACAGGACCGAATAGTACCGAATATAAACGAATGAGACCAAACAGGACCGAATAGGATCGAATAGAGCTGAATAAGATCGAATTGGATGGAAAAGGATAGTATATAGGATCAAATAGAACCGAATATGATTAAATAAGATATAATAGGACCAAATAAGATCAAATAGAATCGAAAAGAAACGAATAAAATAAAATAGGACCAAACACGAGCGAGTCGTATCGGATCGGATCGTATAGAGTTAAGTAGCTCAGTTAAAAAATTTTTGTTTAAAAATTTATCTGAAGTTTTATTTGTAGTTTCGTTTGAGGTTTTGTTTGATGTTTTATCTAAAGTTATGTTTGGTTCTTTATTTGAGATTTTATTTGAGATATTGTCAGAGGTTTTCGGCTATCTTCGGCAATCTCCGACAATCTTCAGCAATTTTCGGCAATCTTCGGCTATTTTCGGCTATCTTTGAGTATTTTCGACTATTTTCGGCCATCTTCGACTATCTTATCCGATCCAATCTTCCGTTCAATTCTATTTGGTTCTATTTAGTTATATTGGATCCTATTCAGTTCTATTTGTTCCTATTGGATCCTATTCGGTTCTATTTGTTCGTATTTTGTCCTATAGGGTCCTATTCTGGCCTATTCAATACTATTTGATTCTATTTGATCCTGTTCGGTCTTATCCAACCGTATTTGGTCCTATTCGATCCTATTCTATCTTGTTATATCCCTTCCTTCCCAGTTCAGAAATCTACTACTAACGATCAGTAAAACAGGTTTCTATTACAAGGGTGATTTAGTTGATCGATCAAAAAATTCTTATATCAATTATTACATTTTGTTAAGACTTGTAATATAATATTAGTTAAAAATTGTTATATACATATATAAATATTAAACGATAATTATACAATTTTTTAAAAATTGTTATATAGATATTGGTCAATTCTGATAATTATGTTTTAATTCTAATTAATTACTTGTATATATTTATATTTGTAGTTTTCAAATACGATTCTTAAAAAGAGAGACTTGTTTATTTCCACGAATTTGAATGTTCGAATGAAATAAACTTATAAACTAAATTGAAATAATTTAAATAATATATACTTAGTTTATTTTGAATTACAATCTAACTTAAAATAACATTGTGTGTACTAATTGAATTTGTCCTGTTATTTTCTATATTATTATGAAAAATGATTCCATTAAAAGAAAACTTGACTGAGATGCTTTTTATAAATTTCTGTCGCTGATTATTTTTTTGATGATGAAATTATCGTAAAAGATTATCTGAAAAATTATGGTTAACGTTAATATAAATTAACAAAATCTCGATACACAATATATAACTTTTTTTTACTTTTACAATTAAATGTATTCTATAAACGAATATATTGTTGTGTTTAATTTAATGATTGTTGAATTAATATATCAAGTCTATAAAAAATATGAGTTTTAACTCGACGAAAATTTCGATATTAAAGAATCAATAATAAAAAGAAAGATTAATTCTTAATGACGGGAATTTCCAGTGATACATGCCTTATTTATCTTTAACAATGACGTAAATTGGTAAATCCTTGATGAGAATATCCTTCTATCCTTCTTGTTTTTTCTTTTTTTTTTCCATTCATTTTCTTTCTCCCACTAAAAAAAAAAGAAGAAGACAAAAAGAAAAGAAGAAATAAGAAATCCAATAACGAACTTCATTATTTCATGAGATCACGTTTCGAGGTATAATCGATTAAGCATCTCTCTCTCTTTCTCTCTCTCTCTTTCTCTCTCTCTCTTCCACACATTTTGTGATTGCATCTTATACTTTAAAATCCAATTCGTTGTAGGTAAATATAAACACAGAAGACTATCATCCTTTTAGTAGATAAATACCGTTTCTCACGTTAAATGTACAGTTTCCACATAATAATCCATCTTATCTAATTAAACAATATTTTTTTCCTTTTCTTTTTTTTTTTCTTTTG
Organism: Vespula vulgaris; assembly: GCF_905475345.1. Lineage (NCBI taxonomy): Eukaryota > Metazoa > Arthropoda > Insecta > Hymenoptera > Vespidae > Vespula > Vespula vulgaris. The sequence continues at coordinate 720,262 of NC_066601.1, read as the reverse complement.
GAATCTCTAAACAATAACAAAAAAAATTCGTTCTGTGTCTAGCTAACTCTAATAGATAAAATGTAGTAACAAGGAAGAACGAAAAGGGTGGTTAGCTTGATAAAAGTCGCGTTCGATGAACCCACAGCGTTAAATGTTGATCGATAAATCCAGTGTGTAAATAATAGGATGATAACGATCTACGATACACAAACGGGTGTCTCCCGTGTTGAAAGAAAGAGAGAGAGAAAGCGAGAGAGAGAAAGAGAGAGAGAGAGAGAGAGAGAGACTACTTTCGAAAAAATTTGATTTTAAACACCGATTAGCCTTGTAAAATGGTTCGTGATATAGCTCCATTGTCCTACGATAGAAATAATTTATGGTCGAAGCTTTACCGGAGAGACGATAAATTTCGAGAGAGAAAGAGAAAGAGAAGAAGAAGAGAGAAAGAGAGAAAGAGAGAGAAGGAGAGATAGAAAGAATAGGGTCCATTCTCATTTGGCCACCGTGAATAAGCGACGATTGCGTAACCATGGGAGGTGAAAGATCTTTTTTTTTCTCTTTTTCTTTTTTCTTTTTTTTTCAAATGGTCACAGAAGGCAGGAACGCTCTGACTACGAATTACGAGCGACAAATTAGCTTTATCAGAATGGTCGTTCTCCGTCGACTATAACTGTCCCTGTGTAATAGGCTCTTCAAATGACTCCTCATTTCGCGCCATTACTAAGAATCCATCTCTCTTTCTCTTTCTCTCTCTCTCTCTCTCTCTTTCTCTCTCTCTCTCTCTCTCTCTCTCTCTCTCTCTCTTTTTCTCTCTGACTCTCTTTCTCTTCCCTCTTTCTCTCTGTGCCATCAAAAGATATAAAACTAGATGACGTGCCTTACCAAATAATCATGGACTAAGCTGAACACACGTTAGAAGATCTAGAGAGGGATAACGGTATTAAACTTTATCGAGAAATGAAAGAAAAAAAAGGGAAACGTTTGTGAATATTTATTTACGAGATATATATTGAATATAATATAATATAATATTATATATCTTGAGTTTTATTTATCATGTGATATATTATGTAATATATTATATTTTGGAGATATATAATATTATATATCTCGTATGGTTTACGGTTTATTAAACCAAAAAGAAAGAGAAGAAACGAAAAGAAAATGTTATTAGTCAATGACGAGAATTTATCATAAAAAAATAATCTTTACTCAATCAATATTTATCCCTATTTCTTTTTCTTTTTGCAAATTTCCAATAACAATTTAATGCATATATATACATATACATACATACATACATACATACATACATACATAAATGTGTATGTGTGTATAAAAAAAAGCAAATCCGTTTTTTCGTAGTTCCTTATATCCACAATGCGTGACGAGAAGTAATGAGCCAGCTGATTTTGAGAGATACGACTGATCTGATTAAAGAACCAAAAAAAGAAAAAAGAGAGAGAGAGAGAGAGAGAGAGGGGAGAAAGGAACGAAAAAGGAAAAATTGCGACATCAAACGTCATACGTCATGTTTAAGTAATTACGCGCAATTACGTATTATCGTACTTAGTAACGCACTTACCTTTCGACTTTGTTCATTTTTATTTTCCCACGATCGAGTAGATCTCACTTTCCGACTGATGAAAGACTCATAAAAGAAGTAACGTCTCACTTGTAAGTACTTACCTAGCTCACGGTCTCTTTATCTAAAAAGGAGAAATGATTCACAAACCAAACTGCTATTAACGTGGATTGGCTCTCGTGTAGAGGGAGAGGGAGGAGGAAGAGGAAGAAGGAGAAAAAAAAAGAAAAGAAAAAAGAAAGAAACAGATAAAAATGCGGAAGTCGAAGTATCATCGAACAAAACAGCTGGCGAAAGACGTGATTATAGTTAAACATGTGACATTCTTCCTTAAGTATCCCTTTTCCTTTTGTCATTGAATATCTCAAGGTTTCTTTTCCTTATTGTTGCTATCATAGTCTTCGCTCCTTGTTTATTTCATATAACTCACAACCATAAACGATAACCCTCATCGACGCCTTGCTTATGGCAGATGTTCGAGATAATTTTCTTCCTTCTTCTTCTTCTTCTTCTTTTTCTTTTTCTTTTTCTTTTTCTTCATCATCGTCGTCGTTCTCGACCTCGTCCTCGATGTCATTATCATCGTCGTCATCGTCGTCATCGTCATAATCGTCATCATCATCGTCTTTGTTGTTATTGTTGTTGTTGTTGTTGTTGTTGGTATTATAGTTGTCTCTGGCAGCAGGTGCGTAAACTTCTCGTCGATTTTATATGAGAGATAAATGTCTAAAAAGAGTTACGTGCTGTTGAGAAAGGATAGGAAATTTTTTGCGAAATTCGAAGATTTCGATACACTCGATTCGTTCGAGAAATTTTTCTCTTTTAAATCTGATCCAACTCGTTTCCTTCCGTTCGTTGTCCTTTTCTTTTGTATAAGAAAAAAAGAAGGAGGAAAATTATTTATGCAATGAATTTATATGTTTATTATAAATTTATTAACTAGTAATATTGTACTATACTTAATTGTAGTATTTTATAATATAATAATTTGTAGTATTATATTATACTAGCTTGTAGTAAATATAGTTTATAATTATACTAAAAACTCTCTCTTTCTCTCTCTCTCTCTCTCTCTCTCTTTTACACTTACATATATTTAATGTAAGTGTAATTTAATATTTATATAATATTTAACATAATTATATTAATATTTAACATAATTATAATTACACATTAATCTTTTATGAGTATATACTAACGATTAATTATACGATAAAAAGTAAAATAAAGTAAACTAAAATAAGTACGCTATTTCAAAGCTACATATTTTATCTTTACAAACCGATTCGAATAAAACATTACCTTTTCAATTCTGAATATATATTTGCAACGTTTCCGAACGAATGAATATAAAACGAAAATATAATACGAAATAAGAATAAATTAGTATAAAATAACGTTAGAAATATACGACATATATATAATACAAATCCTGCTACAGCATTTGACTTTGTTACGGATCGAACTCGGAACATAAATCTGTTTACTGTTCGTGAATTTCAAAGGTATATTTTATGCAGCACCGTTTTCGAGACACCGAGATGAAAGGAAACGAACGGGAGGATGTTCCTTTAAGGATAAAAAGAGAGAGAGAGAGAGAGAGAGAGAGAGAGAGAAGTAAAAGAAAAAATAAAGAGAAAGAAAAAAGAGGGAGGAAAAAATAAAAAAAGAAATAAAAAAAAAAGTGGAATAAGGCCCACTCGTTCGATCGAAGCGAAGGAAGGTCTAGCACAATGGGTAGAATTTACAATTTGAGGCGTATCGCGATGGCGGCTTGACTCCTCAGATAAGAATCTCGCGTATATGTACGCGAAATGACACGAGAGAAAGAGAAAGAGAGAGAGAAAGTCTTCAAATCGAAAAAAAAAATGTTTATGTGAGAATTGAATAAAAAATAATAATTAAAATTAAAGAAACGTACATTTTCATTAACCTTTCGATCGGAAATAACGATTTAAAGATGTCATAAAAAGAAATGACAAATGTCTTAATTAACTTAATTTCGTGATTATGTATGAATAATGAATAATGAATAATTTGTCTTTTGAGTTCAACGAATATCTCGTTAATTGAAAAAAGAAATGAAAGGAAAAGAAAAGGAAAGAAGAATCTACCTATTCTTTTTTTTTTAAGGAAAACGTATAAAAAGACGATTATCGAACTTTTTAATTAAATTCGTTTAATAATGAATAAAATGAAAATATCTTACACCCTCGGAATGTTATATTTTACTTTAGAAATAAATATCTTACGGGTGACAGTAAATTCGAATAAAATCACCAATTCGATAAGATAAGAGTTATTTAAATCAAATATTTCACTTCAGAAATAAATCACTTATTTGAACTAATTTGATAATAAATCAATTTATTTAAAGACATTAAAGATATTATTAAACTAATTTGATAATGAATCGATCGGTTAAGTCGATATTCGTATTTCACTTCTTAATAAAAAATATAAATCACGATAGTGGATATCACTATCCTTCTAAGATTCATTGATTTATCCGAAAATTCGTATCTTAATACGTATCACTTAATTCGTAATAAAAATAAATTTTCTATATTCCTATACTTATCTATCTATCTATCTATCTATCTATCTATCTATCTATATATATATATATATATATATATATATATATATATATTTATTATATATATATATTACGATATTATAGTATTATATACTATATTATATTATTATTATACTATTATTATACTACTACTATTACTCTACACTTTATTATTTATATTCTATTTATATATATATATATATATATAATACATACATATATATATAATATATATATTATTTATATAAAATATACATAAATATATAATACACACACACACACACATACATATATAAATAAAATCTCTATCTTTCTCTATCTCTATCTTTCTGTGGATAACAGATTAAGGACGTTCGAGTTCGTGCGAGATTACACGTGGAACGTAACGTGGATATCGTGTAAACGTGTAAATACCGTAATTGACTTTCCTCCACGTATAACAAGCGGGATGTTTCGGACAAGTATTCTTGGTAGAAGGAGAGTTATCTTCTCAGATCGGAGGCTGTTTAACTCGAGCTACGGTGGGCGGATTCCTGGCGCCTGAGATTCTATCGTCTTCTCCTTCGTGTATCCGATTCGATTTCCTTCGCGAACAAGGGCTACTCTGCGATGCTTGTGTACACGCACAGAATCACATAGACGTACAAATGTACACACACACACACACATACACACATAAACACACGCATACACAATCTTGTCACGAGGACACGAGCTCTCCAGTTTTGAACTCGACTCAAGAAGGGAACGTTTTTTCTTTTTGTTTTATTTTGTTTTCTTTCTTTCTTCCTTCCTTTCTTTCTTTTGTTCGCTTTTTCTTCTTTTTCTTTAAACGAACGACTTTCGAACGGACGACTGTTAACTCATACGAAGCTTTGTGATACTACGCTCGTTTACTTCGAACTTGTAACTGAACAACGAAAAACGTTAGGAACGATTGATGTAAATCCGTATCAGCAATCTAGTGCGAGAAGCGTGACGAGCCCTAGTTGTTAAGTACACTACGTATGTACATACATATCTAACATATATAAGTGTCTACTCCATAAACTGTTATATACGTTGATATCTTTACATACGTATATAGATATATATGTGTGGTCTTGACCAATCGAATGACAAAAGGAACAAAACGTTTTACATATTGGGTCAACTCAATGGCCATTATTATAAATCGTCCAAGTAGTTTCTCTCTATATAGTGCTATTACTGAACATGCTTATTCAGATCTTTCTCTTTGGAAATCCAAAGGGTTAACTTTTCTTTCGTGCATCTCTCTCTCTCTCTTTCTGTGTATCCATCTATCTATCTATTTATTTATCTATCTATCTATCTCTATCTCTCAAATACTATAAGCATGACACGCAACTTTCCTATGTAACGTGATCGCACGTGCATTCGTTAAATAAGAGAACTTGAAAAAAAATATATTTTTATCGTTCCATCTACATATGTATGTTTATATGCATATATTAGGTGTTCCCGTTTGAAAAAGGAATATATCAATGATTCTATTGATTCTCGATAAACGAAACAAGTTTCTAAAGATGAATTATTTAAGTAACGTGAGAACATTGTTTTTTAAATATTTATATATGTTTTTTTTATATATTGAATATTTTGAAATGATTCGTTAAGAAATATTTATATAGGATCGTCCGATATTTAATTTAAATAATGATTTTAAATATTCTTTTTCGATTATATAAAATTCAAGAAATATTTAAAGAAATCTAAAATAATACGTATTATTAATAACAATTCTATTATTAATAATCCTAACGTTTAGAACAGAAGAAAAACAAAATAGGATATTAATTTACTCGAAAATCTCAGATTCTCGCTTTTCAAATAATCATTAACAAAATCTAAGAATTAGGATTAGGAATCCTTTTCTCTTTTCTAAAAGCAAAAAGTTATAAGATAACCTTTTGAAAAAAAGAAAGATATGAGATAATTGTTCATTCGAATAAATACTCGCAACGAGCTACACTTCTCTCATCGGCTAATTTATTAAAAAACGAAAAGTATTTACAACACTATTAGATTATATCGGAGATAAGTTTCGAAGAGCAATTTGAAAAAGTATTTCAATCAATCGATATTAAATTTTCTAATAAATATTCCCAAACGATCTTTTTATTAATACCAACGATTAATATTAACGATTAATTGGAATCATAAAATATCTATCTATCTATCTCTTGATATATCTATATATATCAAAATTTCTCTCTCGTTAATCCCACTCCGTAATTGACTTCGAATGGCCGAACCGAACATTGGATGCAATAAACATCGATCGTTTCTGATTTAAACTACGGTTGTCTCTCTACGTATTTTCCTTTGTGGACGTCAATCGAACGATGTGTCTCGGAAGGAAATAAAGTCGATAAACTAAAGTCTCTTTTATCTCTCTGTAGCACGCTCGAAAACATAAACGCAGGAAACGATCATCGAGAGTTCGTAAAGATCGTAAAGCTTCTTGCTCTTCGATATAATTCGATTCGGCCGAAGGATATCGAGAAAGATAGAGAAAGAAAAAGAGAGAGAGAAAGAGAAAGAGAAAGAGAGAGAGAGAGAACTGCTGCGAGCTTTCGTCCTTCGAAGAAAAGAAGGAAGAAGAAGAAGAAGAAGAAGAAGAAGAAAGCTCTAGGCATTCTACTTCGAATTCTCGTAAATCTTCAGCTTCTCGCGAACCACCTGTCCCCCCTACTCTTTCTATCTATCTCTCTCTCTCTCTCTTTCTCTCTCTGTCTCTCTCTGTCTCTCTCTTTCTATCTCTCTCACTCTCTTTGTTTCTCTCTCTCTCACTCTGGCAGGTGTTAGGATAATGTTAGCTCGATTCCTTGGCTCGACCGCGAAATTCGTTTCTTCGTCTCTTCCTCTGGCATTTTTCTTTCCTCTTTCTTCTTCTTCTTTTTTTTTATAACTTAAAGCTTTTTTTATATAAAACAGATAAAATACTTTTCGGTAAATCAGCCAATGAAAAAAGTGTGGCTTGTTGCAAGTACTTATCCGAATGAGAAGTTATCTTATATTTCCTTTTTTTTTTGCTTTTAGAAAAAAAAAGATTTTCTTATTCTCTTTAAGAAGTTTTAAAGGTTTAGGAGAAGTAAGAAGTTTTAGAAAGGAACAGGGTTATCCTAATCTTTAGGTTTTGTTAATGATTATTTGAAAAGCGAGAATCTGAGATTTTCGAATACATCAATATCGATTTCTTTTTTTTCTGGTAAACGTTAGGATTGTAAATAGAAAGTGAGATGTAAGATTGTTTAATGATTCACCTTGATCATTTTCTTTTTATTTTCTTTGTAAATTATAATTATCAATAATTAGAAAGTAAGATCTGAGATCGTCTACGAGTTGATTGGATTCTTTTGTTTTTTAGAAAATTATCTTCGATTATGATTTAATATAATATGAAATAATAGTTGTTCGAAAATTCTGATCTTTTTACAAATTTTTAGATTATTTCTTATCAAAAGATTCTTTTACAAAATTTACACATATATATACGTATATATACATATAATATTATAGTATATAATAGAAATAAATCTTCAAAATATCTAGTTTAAATTTTCATTATAGGACAAGTTAATAAAAAAAAAAAAAATTGTAAAAAGTGACCATTGCTTTCATTTCCGTGATTAATACTAAAGATTAATTGCAATTTCTTCAAAAAATCTTTTTCACTCATCATAAATAATAAACTAATTCTTCTAACTTGTTAAACACAATCAAAACTTTTGATCGAATCTCAAAAAGTGATTTTCTTGTAAAAAGCTTGTTCAATTATATATATATATATATATATATATATCAAAATTTTTCTACGATTAGATACTTAATAATAAACGTCGATATCCTTCTAGAATTTATTTAATATACACGTGTAACCATATACACACACAAACACATATATATATATATACACATGAACTAAATATCCACTACACAAGTGAATCTTGTACGCCACATAAACGATAAAATTTTCAATTTCGTTATTACCGATTTGTAAGATAGAGGAGATGAATTAAGGAGAATAGGGGAGATGAGAGCTATAGAAAAGAAGAAGGAAGGACGAAGGAGTATAAGGACGACGATCTCGTTCGAGAAGGAAGAGAAGAAGAGGATAGACTTGAGAGATGAGGGGGAGAATCGGAGACGTCGAAAAACTCGTTTATCCTCTCTCGCACGCGCGTATATCCGCTCTTCTTCGTGCTCTCTTTCTCTCTTTTTCTTTCTTCCTCCTCCTCCTCCTCCTTCTTCTTCTTCTTCTTCTTCTTCTCCTCCACCTCACTTTCTACACATCGATGAGAACGATCTTAGCCGTTCGCTTATCCGCTTCGTAGCATAGTCTGCAAAGCAGTACGTGCCTCTCATGGCCTCCGAGAAGAACCAAAAGTTATAGCCATCGAAGTGCAGATCGGCGTTGCACGATAAAACCCTTTACCCTTACTTTCGTCCTGTATGTGTTAAAAGAGAGAACGAGAGAAAACGTGAAAGAAAGAGAGAGAGAGAGAGAGAGAGAGAGAAAGAGGAAGTTGCCTTCTTATCGTAGGTTTCCTTATCGTTCACCGAAAAGCATATTTCGAGAATAACCGAACACTCGATTTACTTCGTTTTGCTTCCATATTCGATATTTTTTGTTTTGAAATCGATTTCTTAGATATATGATTCTTTTTAGATTGTTATCTAATATTAATATGGAATAATAATTTCTTAGGAAATTTTGACATTCTTTACGTATTCCTTGATTATTTTTTATCAGATAATTTATATATCTTTATAGTTTGGGAATTATTTAAAAGTTGTCTTTAATTAATTGATAATAATTCTTTGTATTTTTTTTTTTAATTTATCTAATATCACGACATACATATACATACATATAGAATAATTATCAATTTACTTAGAGAGAGAAAGAGAGAGAGAGAGAAAGGGTAGTCAAATTTATAATTAATAATTAATAATTAGCTCGAATATTTTAATATATTATTTTATAGAGCAATTTTTTAGTTTAGAGAACGAATACTATATATTAAGTAAATATTGAATACTTGTGATCATATTTTTATCGTCATCCATTATACTTATCATTATAAATAAAAATGTACGTATACATGCATGTGATTGTCTTTTGAACAAAATAATTATATATTGTATAATAATTATTATATATAGAAATAATTACTATACAATATATAATACACTGAATTTAAAAAAAAAAGTTAGAAAAAGAAAAAATATAAAAAAGATATAATAATAATCGTATAACATTAAATAAATTTTTATCATCTGTGCCAAAATTAATTGACCAATACCCTACCCATATATTCGAAATAAAATAACCATAAAGAGTCTACGCAATATACAAATATAAAAATAATAGAGAATACCATAAAAAGAAAAAAAATTACATTATCACAATACTATAATTCTAATGAAGATATTAACCAATAATATATCAAGACTAATTATGATCCACTTAAGAGTTATAATTTTGATTAAATCTATTAAACCTACTCTACATACATAGATAGACAGATAGAAAAATAAATATATCAAACGATTTCGTTTCTGAAAGATTTCGATATGCTTCTCTTCTATTCTAAATCTGATCAAGCATGAAAGATTCGCACGTTGGATATGGTAAAGGTAACAGGGACCAATAAATATCAGAAAATTTATTGGCAAGGTTTGTTGTGTCGCTTTAGTTCGGTAAGAATCAAAGGCGTTTCGGGTGTCGTCAGCTAACTCGGCACAGAAAGTCTCTCAAAGAAAACCGCTCTGACGTCGAAGACGACAACGAAGACAACGACGACGAAGCAACGACGACGAAGACGACGAAGCAACCAACAGGATGATGAGGACGATGAGGACGATGAGGACGATGATGAGGACGATGAGGACGAAGACTACGACGATGAGAACGACGACGGGTTTCAGGTAGTCTCCTGCCACGTCCCTCGAGATTCCAATCAACGAGTTTTTGCAGACTCCTCGCGAAAGCAGCTCAGTTCGTTCGTAATCTCTCGAATATCAGCCGTCGACCCTATCGACGATATCTTTCGAGATTCGACTTAACGAAAATGTATTTATATATCCCCTAGTTTTCTCTTTCTCTTTCTACCTTTATCTCTATCTATATCTCTATCTATATCTCTATCTCTCTCTCTCTTTCTGGTAAGGAACATTATTCAATTAATGATGGAATTGTAGAGATTTTGTTAATGTAGATTTTGTCAATGTGGACTTTTATGATAGTTATTTTTTTATGTAGATCGACATTATACGCCATAGAGATTAGGGAAATATAAATTAAGGGTGTTAAGGATATTACTGACCTTGAGAAATCATATAAGACGGAAGAAGAGAAAAAAAGTGAGAAGGGAAAGAGAATGACAAAGCTTTTTTGTTTTATTTTATTTTGTTGTACAAAAATAAATATTAATAAATTAAATTTGATAAATTGATGATAGACGATAATTAGATAAAAAATTAATAATAATAATAATGAATGATAATATTAAGTGTGAGTAATTATTCATTACATTTATAACAAATTTTGTTGATCAAATGATCTAGAAAGATAATAATGAAAATATAAATAAATAAATTTATTGTTAAATAAGTCGATTAAAACAATAATAATTCTCACGATGATTGCAACGATTGAACACTTTTATCATTTATACTTTAACCAATAAAGACAATCTAAATGTTTGTACAATAGACAACCTCTCATAAAACTGTCATTAGTATATAAAAAAAAATCTGTACGATTTCACTATCAATTAAACAGTATTCTTGTACGTTTCGTCGAGAAAAAAAAGAAAAAGGAAATAGAAACAACAGAAAAATGAAAGCTTCGAAAAGCTTTCGTCGTTCCATCGATATTTGACCAATTTAAATCGATTCGACGTGGCGGATATACGATGTTCAAAAGAAGAAAACAAATAAATAAATAAATAAACAAAAAGAAACAAAGAAAAGAGAAAAAATGGAAAAGGAGGAAGGAGAAAGCATAGAAAGGGAAAAAAAAGAGTAGTAAAACCTTTATCTTAAATAATTCCATTCCGTAGCAAAAGTTACTCGAAAAAAATCACATAGGAGATATTCGTAGAACGTCGCTCGATAGCGCCACGTCGTCGAACGAAACTTTAACTTGTACGTATTTTACTTGCGATCGCGGAACTACCACTATTACTATACTACCATTACCATCACCATCAACCACTACCACCATCACTCACTATTACAACCAATATCTATTTATATTTCTTTATACACGATCATCGTATTAGTCCGGAATATACTTCCCCTTTCATATCGTTATATATTCTTTAGTATTACTTATTAGATGAAAATAGATACGAATAACGAAAGAATAAATTTTATGTTTCAATCGAACAAACTTTCTCTCTCTCTCTCTCTCTCTCTCTCTCTCTCTCTCCCTCTCTCTGTTTTTTTATTTCTTTCTCTCTTTCTCTTTTCCAGGAATTTCTAATCTCTGTCCGAGATCTCTTCATCGAGTTGATCATAATCGATTTTATTAGAAGCTTCTCGAAAAGAATAATAATAATTATTATTATTATTATTATTATTATTATTATTATTATTATTATTATAAAAATATATATAAATAATATATTGTGTTGATCAAATAATCTAGAAAGACAATAATGAAAATATAAATAAATAAATTTATATATATTACATATATAAATAAATATAAATATATATAATAATAATAATAATAATTATTATTATTATTATTATTATTATTATTATTAATATTATTAATATTAATGTAGTATTAATATTAATAATAATTAGTATTATTATTATTATTATAAGAAGAAGAAGATTATTGCCGATATCGATGTTCATGGAATCGAACGGTAGATTATACAAAAGATTGAAAAACTAAGATGGATCAAGAAAGATCGTAGGGTGAGAGAGAGGGTGAGGATGATCGTAGGGGACGAAGACTTTGGTGGCGAAGGGAGGTGGAGGGGGAGGGGGAAGGAACGATCTGGCCGATCTATAGGTTGAAGGAAAGATATGGCCTCTTTTCTCTTTGGTGGCTGGCTAGCCTCGGAGCGAAGCAAGTGGTAGACGAAAAAAATGTGATTTAAAATAATTATAAACGCATTACTCAGCCGGTCGGTAGGTTGGATGTAGGAAGAGGCAGATGAGATTGTAATCTCGATGATTTGTTATGCCATTGTTGACGCCTAATGAGGCAGGTAGGGTACGCATGGTCCGGCCATGGTACGTCTTCCGTTCGGCAGCGGCCGAACTCTCAACGATAGTTTTCTCTCTCTCTCTCTCTCTCTCTCTCTTTCTCTCTCTGTCTGTCTGTCTCTGTCTCTGTCTCTTACTCTCTCTCTGTCTTTCACTCTTTCTATTTTTCTCTTTTTCTCTATCTCTTTCTTTCTCGTTCAAAGCTTTATCGTACCATTTATTCCGGACCACTTGCGATGGGTGATTACAACTACATACTACTATAGATCGTGCTACGTGTTCGAACGTTCTGTATTTATTTATTCGTTTGTTTGTTTGTTTGTTCGTTCGTTCGTTTATTTATTTATTTATTTACTTGTTT
>NC_066601.1:682500-702500 GCF_905475345.1 Vespula vulgaris | reverse complement strand
CCGAGCGTATAAGCGACCTTAAAAATATACTTCTTGAGGTGCGATGCGCTTTCTTTGATAAATTTCCTTCTCGAGTTCTCTCTGAAAGAGAAAGGAAAGAAAGAAAGAAAGAAAGAAAGAAAGAAAGAAAAAAACAAACAAACAAACAAAAAGAAGAATAAAAAGATGGTCTCTGGACCACTCGTAGGAATGGTTCCTGTCGTCTTTTGGCTAATTCGCAAGAGTGAAAAAAAAGGATCAAAAAGAAATACAAAACAAAAAAAAATATATATATTAAATCGAATAATAGATTAGAAAGGAACAAAAAGAGAGAAAGAAAGAAAGAGAGAAACATTTCCCAAGTCATGATAATATCGTAACGAAAGATCCTTCTCTTTTCACGTCGACATAAGCGAGTGCAAGTCAAGTAACCCTAGGTTGTTCCTTTTGGTTGGTAGTAAAGAGAGAATAAAACGAGAGATTAGAATGATGCGTGTCTATCGATCATCGTCTCTTCTTCTCGTCAAAAAAAAAAAAAAAGAAAAAAAGAAAGAAAAGAAAAGGACAGAGAAAAAAGTAGATGCCTTGACTTAATTTTAGAAGAAACATCCTCGAGAAAAATGACTGGAGAGTTCTGTGCATCCAAGTTTCTACGATCATTTACTTCTTCTTCTTCTCTCTCTCTCTCTCTCTCTCTCTCTTTTTCTCTCTGTCTCTCTCTCCTTCAATTTTTCTTTCTCATGAGTATACTCATTAAGATATATTCATACTGTCCGTGAACTCTCACTGAGTTAACACAACGATCTCCTTTCCAATCGAGTTACACGTACGTATAATAAACCCAACCAAACGTTTCTCGCTTCATGTTGGTGATCAAGATGAAGTGGGTGGGTGGTAGAGGGATAAGGACGGGTTGGAGTGGTTGCTTGAGGGACGGTAAGGGTAAGGGCGAGGCCGGAAGACATCGATACATACCGAAAAGCGCACGATAGAATCGTTTTTATTAGCTTCGATTTCTCGCACGTATTCGAGATACAAGATGCCCGGAGCTAAACGGAATGCCCTGTGTTTACTTACCGAACCGTAGACGCGTATTTGTCTACAAAGAACCGATATGTAGCTTGGTAATTTACAGTGTATGTTCGTGTTTTAATATATATATATATAGTTATGTATGTATGTATGTATGTATGTATGTATGTATGTATGCAAAGACGGCTATATATTTCTTCAACTATTAGGAATGAAAAGAACATTTTTTCCGGATAGAAAAATAGAAAATTATGACGGCCGAATCGAATTTCTTGGAAAGTTGAAATTTCAACGTCGATTGGAATTTTTTTTCTTTTTTCTTCTTCTTTTTTTTTCTTTTTTTTATGGAATTTTCTATTTACGTTGCATCTGACAAGATTTCTTTTTTTTAAATTTAAATTACGATTTCATAATTCTCATGTAATGTCTATTACGTAAAAAATTACGTAGTTAAGTTTGTACGCTATTTACACTTGTCAGGAATAATAATTTTTAGTTAATTCTGACATACTGATTTCGTTAGAAATAAATTTGTATCTATAAGATTCTTTCGATAAAAAGTCGATTATTTTTCAGAATTTCATCGCAAAACTTTTCCATAAATTATCGATAAATATCTCGTTATTCTGTCGCAAAATTAAATCCAATTAACGCTTCGAATGATCGCGACGATTAATATCGAAACGATTAATATCAGCTGATCGCTCATTTGAACTATCGAAAAAAGATTCAATATATATATATTAACGACTTAAAAAAAAATAACTTAAATCCTTTAGAAAAGCGTTATAAAAACTTATTGTTTTATCATTTTATTTATAAACATATTTATCACGAATCTGTTTGAATTGCTTAGCAATGGTTTGAGAACAGCCAGAAAGAGAGTAAGAGAGAGAGAGAGAGAGATTTGTTGCTTCTTCGACGGTTCGTTGAACTCTGTTCGTTTCGAGCAATGACTCATGACAGCCCTTTCACGATATACCACTTCTTCTCTCTCTCTCTCTTTCTCTCTGAAGCATTTTCAGATTCATCTTATATATCATACACACAGAATCATATGTATTAACTTCAGGCGTTAACGTGTAACAAAAAAAATTGTCAATCGCTTCCAGATGTTAAATAGATATTAAATATTCATTTCCCAGAGCTTATTATTTGAACAATATAACAGTTACGTGAGTACGGGCATATCGAATGACATAGTTTAGTCTCGCGACATCGCTATTACGTTAAACCGTAATTTATTTCACGTTACGTTTAGTTAAGATTTATTTTCTTCTTTTTCTTTTCTCCCTCTTTCCTTTGCTTCTTTCTTTCTGTTTCTTCTCTTTTTTCGTTTCGTTTCTTTTTCTCTAATATTCAGAACGTAACAATAAAGTTGTTTAAAGAAGAGAACTAATGCGGGTGTTGGAATAGAGTCATCGCGTTGTGTTAATCACACAACACGTCGATGTTTACGAATTCGAAATGCGTTTATTAATGCATCGCGTGATCCGCATGAGATTTCATAAGAACAAAGATAAGCGAGAAAATCCAACGTCGCGTTTTCAAATGAGTTAAACGAATGCAATATGAACGATATATTTATATTTATATTTATATTTATATTTATATATATATATTCACTCGATCGAAGAAAATAAGTTTACGAAAGGAGAAGAGATGCACCGATACGTATTTTCGCTTAGATATTTTTCTTGCGCGAGACAAAACGTCGCATTTTTTTTTTTGATACTCTAGAATCGATAATAATCCAGCCGGATATTCTTATCTAATCGGACGTGAACGCGCGTGAACGGAACAAGACACGCGAGATGCCGCAATAGAAACTTTCGTTGAACTCTGAGAACGGGCTGTAGCGCTTCAAGGTCGGGCAAAATATGCACCGCCAGACAGTACGGTGCAACGCGATTCGATAAGGCCGATATCGATAAGACTAAAACTCTGTCGTTTAAGACGACGAGCTATTTAATTCCTAACATGAAATAAGAAAGGAAAAAAAAAGAAAATATAATCATAACGATTATGTCAATTCTTATGATTACATCGAATCTCCTTAACCTTGTACAATCTAATATCTTTTGTTGATATATAAGAGATATATAGTATTGGATATATTTATAATTGATTATAATGTAATTATAGTATAATAAATTTCTCAGAAGTTTCATATTTATTTAATTAATTTGAACTTTTATATATATATATATATATATATATATATATATATTATGTATATAAGCGGATGTAATTTATAATAAGTATAATTACAATTACAATAAAAAGGATGAAAAATGTCTTATATGAATTAACAATGAATTCTCTGTGACGCGATAAAATGAAATAAAATGTATATTGACTGTTATTCAATGATTGCCATTCAATAAAAGCAACATTTTTTCTTCTTCTCTTTTTTTTTTATACTAAGCATTATACTTATATTAAATGTGAGTCATTTATTCGATATCAAACTAAAGGAATATTTGTTGGAAGAAAATAAAAAATTCTTTCTTCTTTCTTTTCAAATAAATTCTAGAAAATGTGTTAGCAATATGTTTGAATTTTAAGAAAACTGTATCTCTTTCTTTCATTTCCTTATAAAAAATAAATAAATAAATAAATAAAACTAATTTGAAACTAATATATTTGGATGTTAAGAAAACTATATCGGTTTCTCTTGTTTATGAAAAAATAAATAGATAAAACTAATATAAAACTAATATATTTGGATTTTAAGAGAACTGTATCTACCTTTTTCATTTTTTTATAAAAAAGGAAATAAATAAATACATAAATAAAATTAATATAATAAATAAAATTAAGATAAACCTAATATGTTTGGATGTTAAGAAAACTATATCTGTTTCTCTTGTTTCTTTACAAGAAAAAATAAATAGCTAAAACTAATATAAAACTAACATGTTTGGAAGGAAACTGTATCTACTTTTCTTGTTTCTTTATAAAAAAAAAAAAAAAAAAAAAATAATAAATAAATAAATGAATGAATAAACAAAACTAACAAAACTAATGTGTTCGAATTTTTAAAAAATTGTGTATCTATTTCTCTCATTTCTTTATCAAAAAAAATAAAAAATAAAAAAATAAAAAAAAAACAAAACTAATACAATAGATACGATATCATTCTCATTAAGAGTATATCCGTTCCATTTAATCCTTACGAGCTTCCTGGAATCGTGATTCATGCGTGCTCCTTCGACGTGCAGAGTATCTCAATGGCAGGTGCGATTGTGCTTGCATCGAATTCGTAGAAAATATTGTAGTATATACTCGTTATTAAAACGAGAAGAAATCAAACGAGTTTCTTTCCAAGATATATTTCACATTATTTATACACACACACACACACACACACATACACACGTACACACGTACACACGTTTCTCATAAAAGATAGATAATCTCGTAATATTTCAAGTATAAAATCGTAAATAAAAATAAAATTCGGCACATGTCTCGATTCCACTCCATAGAAAGATAAAATCGGCTTTTCTTCGAGTCACTTTAAATGAATGATTTCTTCTGTGACTGCTCGTAAAAAAGTAACAAAAAAAAAAAAAGAAAAAGAAAAAGAAAAAAGAAATGTGCAACGTCGAACGATAAAACAGAAAGATACGAAAGATTCGAATAAACGATCGAGTAACAGAGTAACTACTTACTTACTTACTCGCTTACTTACTCTCGTCTTGGAAGAGAATAAGTATTCGTAAAAATAATAGACAGTCTCTTCTTCTTCTTCTTCTACTTCTCCTTCTTCTTCTTCTTCTTCTTCTTCTACTACTTCTTGGCTAGTATCGGATACTTTCGAAAGCCAATAAATTCATTCTGGCCTTGACCTTAAAAACAAGCTACGCTTTTACGACGATACATCCGACAAGTCGTTTGGTACAGCCAATAATCCCGCTTGCTCGATTTAATGCGATAAACTTGGCTCCTTTTCAAAAAGATATCGTGCTACTTTCAATTCCTATCCTTTTCTTTCTTTTTTTTTCCTTTTTCTTTTCTTTCCCTCCCCTACTCACCCCCTTTGCGAACACGCGGAAGGATACTTCGACTCTTAGCACGTTCATGTACTTGACGATGAGAAAATTATTTCAAAATTAGTTAACAATAATTTTTCATCTCCTTTTTTCTAAAAAGAAAAAAAAAAGGAAACAAAAATTGTCATTTATTTGAATCTTACGTCATATGTATTTATGTACTTACATTTTATCATATAATATGAAGTAGTAACGAATATCGTATATATTTAACGTCGTATAGTGTAATAAAATAATCATGTAGTTTTACAACTTGAGAAAGAAAACGAGAAGAAGAAAAAAAAAAGGAAAAAGAATTGGAATAAAATTCTTTTCAAAAAAGAATAATTGATTTTTAAAGTCACGTTGAAACTTTTGATTCATCGTGTATTTTTATATTCGTCGTCTAACATTGTAATATAACGAATATATATATATATATATATATATATATATATGTACGTATGTATGTATGTATGTATGTATGTATGTATGTATGTATGTATCATAAATCATTTCAAACTACTGGAAGTCGTAGCACTGTATCATATATTATTACATTCATCAATCGTAATATCGAGACGTTTGTTGAATAACGAAAGACTTTCACAAATTGAACTGACAAAAATACGTAAGACTACGTCACGTCGGTACGACTGACTAATAGATAACTAGTTGGATAAAAAAAAAGAAAATTAAAAAAACAGAGAGAGAAAGAGAGAGAGAAAGGAAAGAAAGAAATAATTACGAACAAAACAAAACGAGAAATAAAACAAAACAGAACAAAACAAAAAATGAATCAATAGAAGATATTCCCGAGCGCAAAAAGCGAGTGTAAAGAAAAGAAATATTCATTTGCGGTCAATAGAAAGATGAAGCTTGCTTGTAAAACATTATAAACGAGGCCTTAAGACGTCGACCCACCTGTGTCCACAATAGGATGACCGATTCTTGACTCGGTTTTAACGAAACGAGTATTAATTACTACGCGATGATCACTTTTTTAATGAATTACCTTAAGTACGGCACAAAAGTCTTGGAAGTTGAAATCTTGGTTTGAATTTTCTCAAAGAATAAGATTTTCTTTGACGGTCAAACGTGTCATCATAAGTGATACGTATTTGGCCATCTGTAAAATATTCAAACGCAATAGATAGTACGTGAATATCTTTATGAACGAAATAAATATCGTTTTAGTAAATAGTAATATATATATATATATGTACATGTATATATTGTATACATATTTATATATATTTATATATATGTATATGCGTTCGTGATATGTAAGCAATTTTTATGAGTCGTAACGAGTACGTGCTTATACTGTTCTGTATGTATGTATGTATGTACGTATATGTGTTGTATATATATATGTATGTATGTATGTATGTATATATGTATATATGTAAGTATGTGTGTAAATACGTATGTATGTATGTATGTATGTATGTATATATGTACGTATGTGTGTAAATATATATGTATGTATTTAAGTACAAACATTGTTATCACGTAGCACGTACTTTATTCTCTACTATTACCAAAGTAAGGAAAATTTTTTCTCACGTATCGTAGATAATAAACAAAACTAAGAATAAAATATCAACAAGTTAGCTACTACGTATACGAAATGATTCGATACGATACGATACGATACGATACGATACGACTTGTGCGTAATTTAAATACAGATTCCGTGCCAAAGGCGTATTTCGAACGAAAGGGTATCACTAAATCAAGATAATGTATAGTTAAATAAACCAATGATTTATCTTTCTTTATTATCGTATAATGAAACATTTGGTGACTATTATATTTGAATATTACTCTATTGAAATAATTTCAAATATTTCTTAAATTAAACGTATGATGAAAGAAAACAAATATATATATATATATATATGTGTGTGTGTGTGTATCTATGTATGTATATATATATATATATATATATGTATGTATTTCAAATAAATTAACATTCCTAATGTTAGAAACTAATTCATTATTAAGACTATATTTATAGTTAAAACAAATAAAGATACATTTCTATGTATCATTTCTATGTATTCAATATATATCTATATGTATGTGTATATATGTACCTCGAATAAATTAACGTTTCTAATCTTAGAAACTAATTCATTAATGCAATCGTATTTATAGTCAAAAAGAATAAAAATACATTTCTATATATCACTTCAATGTATTCCATGTATATACACACACATATATATACATACATACATATATATATATATATATATATATATATATACGATTATGTATATATGTATGGATCTCGAATAAATTAACGTTCCAAATCTTACAAACAAATTCATTAATGACACCGTATATATCCAAAAAACAAAAAGAAAAAAAAAAAAAGAGAGAAAAAGAAAAAATAAAGATACAATTCTACGTCGTATGAGATCGTTCAAATGATAAAACCGAATGATCTAAGTCCACGAAATTTCCTTTATCGAACTAATTGTATGGATTTTCGAAATACACATAAAAAAGAAAAATAAGAACATAGAAATTTGGAGTGGTCTGTATAAGAGGTCGGGGCCCGTGTAATAACGGGGTCGTGTCGGGGCCTCGGCCCACTCAAGTTCTCTCTCTCTCTCTCTCTCTCTCTTTCTCTCGTAGGAAAAGGCAACGCAGAGCACAGGCCTCGAATACTCTACTGTCGGTGTTGGGCCGAGGCCGGGTAAGTTCGAGGAGAGCACCGCGGACGACTGCCGGCCGTCTGGTGGGCGGATGCCAGCTTGCAGAAGAGCCAGAAGAAATCATTGCCTCTCGCCAAGGACAGCTGGCGTCGGGAAGGCAAGGCGCTTTCTCGGAAATTCTCTTCTACCGTGTCGATGATCCTCTTCGCGGACGTTTCTTAAGAAATCTTTCTTACGCCGGTCAAATATTTATTCGAAAATGATCCTCTTTATTATTATGATTATACTCTATTCGGTCTTTAATTCGATTTCGGTGAAATTTCTTTGAGAATGATACAAGAGAGAGAGAGAGAGAGAGAGAAAATGTAGAAATTTCTAAAAAAATAATTCTCGATAAATTACTTTAGTTTTGATGCAGTTAAGTGATGTGCATTGTTTTCATATTTATTAAGAAATTTTTTCTTTCGTCGGTCAAATATCTATTCGAAAATGATCCTCTTTATTATTATGATTATACTCTATTCGGTCTTTGATTCGATTTCGGTGAAATTTCTTTGAGAATGATACAAGAGAGAGAGAGAGAGAATGTAGAAATTTCTAACAAAATAATTCTCGACAAATTACTTTAGTTTTGATGCAGTTAAGTGATGTGCATTGTTTTCATATTTATTAAGAAATTTTTTCTTTCGTCGGTCAAATATCTATTCGAAAATGATCCTCTTTATTATTATGATTATACTCTATTCGGTCTTTGATTCGATTTCGGTGAAATTTCTTTGAGAATGATACAAGAGAGAGAGAGAGAGAATGTAGAAATTTCTAACAAAATAATTCTCGACAAATTACTTTAGTTTTGATGCAGTTAAGTGATGTGCATTGTTTTCATATTTATTAAGAAATTTTTTCTTTCGTCGGTCAAATATCTATTCGAAAATGATCCTCTTTATTATTATGATTATACTCTATTCGGTCTTTAATTCGATTTCGGTGAAATTTCTTTGAGAATGATACAAGCGAGAGAGAGAGAGAGAGAGAGAGAGAGAGAGAGAGAGAGAGTAGAAATTTTTAAAAATATAATTTTTCGATAAATTACTGTAGTTTTTATGCGCTTACGTCATATTCACTTTTCCCATATTTATTAAGAAATTTTTTCTTACGCGATTAAATTTCTATTCGAAAATGATCCTCTTTATTATTATGATTATACTCTATATGGTTTTAATTCGATTTTGACGAAATTTCTTTGAGGATGATACAAGAGAGAAAGAGAGAGAGAGAGAGAGAGAGAGAGAGAGAAAGTAGAAATTTCTAAAAAAATATTTTTCGATAAATTACTGTAGTTTTTATGCGCTTAGGTCATATTTTCTTTTCCCATATTTATCAAGAAATTTTTTCTTAAGCGATTAAATTTCTATTCGAAAAAAATCCTCTTATTATTATGATTATAGTCTATACGGTTTTAATTTGATTTTGACGAAATTTCTTTGAGGATGATACAAGAGAGAAAGAGAGAAAGAGATAGAGAGAGAGAGAGAGAGAGAGAGAGAGAGAGAGAAAGTAGAAATTTCTAATAAAATAATTTATCCGCAAATTAGTTTAATTTTTATATTTCTTACGTTAATTTTTATATTCTTTACGATATGCGTTTTTCTGACATCTCATAAAAAAATTTTTCTTACGCGGTTAAATTTTTATCTAAAAATGATCATTATTATGATAACATATTCGAACTTTAATTCGATTTCGATCAAACTTCGAAGATAATAGATAAGAGAAAGGGAAAGAGAGAGAAAATTAGAAATTTTTAATAAAATAATCGTTAAAATGAAAATTATATTAGTTTTTGTTACTTGTCTCGTGTGCTTATTAAATGTTTTTGAAGAAATCTTCCTTATACGATTAAATTTTTATTTAAAAATAATTATTATTATTACAATTATATATTTAATCTTTCATTCGATTTCGATAAAGAGGTCATTGAAAACCTTCGAGCATTACAAAAGAGAAAAGAAGAGAGAAAAAAGACGAAATAGAATTTTCTAATAAAAAAGTCGTATGGAAAATGATTCAAATTTTTATTTCTTACACGATATACGTTTTCCTAACGTTTCTTCAAAAATAATTTCAACGTTTGTTCATCGAACGATTCTCACATTCTTATTACTTTAATTCGATCTTTAATTCGATTTCGATAAAGAGAACATTAAAAACCTTCGAGCATTACAAAAGAGAAAAGAAGAGAGAAAAAAGACGAAATAGAATTTTCTAATAAAACAGTCGTATGGAAAATGATTCAAATTTTTATCTCTTACACGATATACGTTTTCCTAACGTTTCTTCAAAAATAATTTCAACGTTTGTTCATCGAACGATTCTCACATTCTTATTACTTTTATTCGATCTTTAATTCGATTTCGATAAAGAGAACATTAAAAACCTTGGAGCATTACAAAAAAGAGAAAAAGAAAGAAAATGGTACTTTCTAATAAAATAATCGTTGAGCAAATCACTTTTTTTATTTCTTTACGCGATATTACTCCCGAGCGATAGTAGTAGTAGCGATATTACGTCGAAGAGGAACCCCTTTCGACGTTCCTTGCACGATGAAACCTTCGATACCTATATCCGATAAGACTATTACCGATAAGGGTACGGGCCCGTAGACGGTTCGACGCGACGTAACCGAAGAACCGGTGGTACGAGCACACGGTGCTCTTTGCGGTGACGATAACGGCCTGTTCTTATGGCGATCGAAGAATATCGTTCGATGATTACGATAACCAAATAGCTTTCGCGTAATCGAGAGTCACCTTTCTAAAAATTTTTTTCGGTGGAAATCGAAAAGAGTCAAATTGAGAACGAGCATCCTATCTACTGTTATTATTAATCCTCTTTTTTTTTTATTTTTTAACTTCGATACAAGATTCCAATTTAATTTTTTATCAGGCAATCTTGATACTATAATCATCGTTAGAATAAAGTTATTCGTACGTTTCGATCGAATTACTTTCTATAGAATCTTTTTCTTTTTTTCTTCTTCTTCTTCTTCTTGTTTTTTTTTCTTTTTTATCTTTTTTGCAAATAAAAATCTTTTCCGATAAAACATCAGATCGAATGTAATACGTACCTTTTATTTTGCGTATTATTTGTTTATATATTTTTTATTATTATTTTTATATTTATATATTATCATTTATATATTATTTATTTTAGAATGTTTATAGAGATATAAACGAAATAATAGAGAGAGAGAGAGAGAATAAATTGAACAAATATGCTTGCAGAAGAAAGTAATACGTAATGATCAGATAGCGACGAAAGTTTAAAGGAGAAAAAAAAGGAAAAAGTTGTCGATTTTTATAAAAGTAAATAAATAAATAAATAACACGAAAAAAAAGAAAAACTTTATAAAATAAAGGAATTATTGGAAGGAGGTTAAATATCAGTCACAAAGATGCACGAGGCACGTACTTGGCACCGCTTCGAATATTCTACAAATATATAAAGTACATATTCATTGGAATATCCATAGAGCTTTAATATCACGTACGACACACCGTTCTCATTCTGTCGAATCTAATACGTCGCTCGTGGAAGAGCTCTTCGAGATAAATATATATCACGGAACAACTTGCTCTCTTGCGACTCTGGATATCCCGATGAGAGGCACTAGCGAAACTAGAAATAAGATTCTCTCTCTGTCTTTCTCTCTCTCTTTCTCTTTCTCTCTCTTTCTAAACGTTAAAACCCACTTACCGAGCGTTCTAGATGTATGCAAAAAATAGAGATAGTACAGATAGAATACATTAAGTTTTTAACAGTTTCCATGAAACGGATAAATGTGTTATAATAAAGATGTAACCATAAATCCAAATTAACTGAGACAAAATTAAACTATAATATTTAAAATTATATATATATATATATATATATATATATATATATATGTATATATGTGTGTGTATGTGTATGTGTGTATATATATATATTATATGATAAAGAAAGAGATAAAACGTAAAAATGATAACGGCGTTATTGACTTATTCAAAAATGTAAATTAACGTCGACGAACTTGAGATACATAACATAAAAAAAAGATAGACGAAAATAAAACAAATAGAAAAACGATAAAGGAACGTGATCGAGTTCTCAGGAGGATGTAAATTAAGGCTAAACAAAAATAAAAGAAATAAAACTAAAAATAAAAAAATTCACAAAATTTAAGAGAAACGTGATTAAAAAGAGACGAAACGGACAGAACACAGAGAGACAGAGAGACAGAGAGATAGACAGATAGACAGACAGAGAGACAAACGGAGAGAGAAAAAAAACGAGAAAAATGATAAGAATTCAATCAGGCACAATCTCGTACCTTTTATTTATGTACTATCCGTTTATATACATTTTTTTGTTGTTACGCCGAAAGAGAAACACAGATAGATATAAAAGACGTAACGATCGTTAAGTCTCGCACGGCTCCCGCGGCTTTTTAACGAGGGACCCGCTCGAAAAAGAATCACGGAACGATTCGTTAAACGATCGTAAAGAGCGCGAGGATGTCACCGAATGTCAAGACCAGTCGTGCTACGGGCACTTTATGAGTGCCGCCTTCGCGAGCATGGAGGACCCCTTAATTCTTTCATCGTGCGCTCTCTCTCTCTCTGTCTTTTTCTCTATCTCTTTCTTACACTCTTTTTTTTCTTTTTTTCAAAGACTGACAGAAAGAGCGAGAGAGAGAGAGAGAGAGAGAGAGAGAGAGAGAGAGAAAGATAAGCGAAAATCTTCTTAACCCTTCGACTGGACCTCCCTTACCGGATACAAGTACTCTTCTTTATTTTTTTTTTTTTACTTTTCATCCTTTTCAAGTATTCCTTACATCATGCATTTCTCGTTTGAGAGGTCGTGAAAAAAAAAAAGAGAAAAAAAGAGAAAGAGAGAGAAAGAAAGATGGAAAGACGGAAAGACGGAGTCGTTGATGTCGCACGTAAGTAAATTATATACGAAAATCAAAGAGAGGAGGAGATAGAGGTGGAAGTGGAGAAGCTCGAGGTTAAGGATAAGAAGAAGGAAAAAGAAAAAAAGAGGAAAAATAATAAAAAGGAGGAGAAGCAGAAGAAAAAGAAGAACGAAAAGAAGGAATCACGGTCTTTACGACGGCGTCCGATTTAAAACCGTACGCGTGATTCAGAACGATCTCAGCACCGGCGCGTCGCGCCACGCCACGCCACGCCACGCCGTGCCACGCCGCACCCCGCCGACCGAACAAGATCGCACGGCCGACCGGTTTTGGCAGCAGCACACCGAAACATATGTTTCCAATAAGCTTTTATTGGCAGATAAATCAAGCACGATTTTATTGTGGGATTATGATGTTTGAACGTACCGGGACGATCCATCCAGCGAACATTGCCCGGAGTACTCGTAATTTCTTACCAACGAGCTTGTTTCCTCTCTCTCTCTCTCTTTTTTTCTCTCTCTTTTTATCTATCTATGTATCTATGTATCTATCTATTTATCTATCTAACTCTGTCTCTATCTATATCTCTCTTAATCATTTTCTAGTAACGCGTTAAATCTAATTTTGTCTCTATTGCCTTCTTTCTGGTCTTTCTGTCTTTCTTTCTTTTTCTTTTTTTATTATTTTCTAGCAACACATTACATCTATCACTTTCAAATTTACCAAGTCATTTTCTTTCGGGATAAAATTTGTTTCGTTCGATCAAATATAATCATACCGAACGAGACGTTCCTATCGGTATGACGACTCGTCGTTGTAATTTGTAGATATAGTACGATTTTTAGTAATATTTTTTAATGATGATGTTTGATGGAAAGAAAATTATATTTTTAACGATGATGACTGATAAGTTATTAGCAATAATCGTGAAGAAAATAAAGAAAGATTACGTTTCATTCGATTAAAAAAATTAAAGGCAATTATTCGTGATGTCGAATTGAAATTGCTTTCTTCTACTTTTTCTGTAAATCATAATTTATTAATAATTTATTAGAACGAAATTTTTCTCTTTTTGTTTCTTTTTTTTTCATTTTTTTCTTTTAATATAGTACATTAATATGGTATTTTAAAGCTTATGTTTATATTCGTGCGATGAGATATCGTCGCAGCATTATTGAAAAAAACAAGTGAATCATTACTCCCTGACTCACGGGTTAAATGGCTCGATTTTTTTTCGGAAATAGTTGACCCATCATAAAATCATACATTGTTACGTTCTTACGACGTTAAAACTCGTTCTGCTTACGGAGATGGCACATTTTTATTCTTTGTTTTAATCATTTTAAACGAACGGAAAATCTGCGTTTCTTAAATGCATTTTGATATGCGTTTTCTTAAATGAAAGAAAAACAATACGTGTCTCGTGTAACCGTAGAAGGTATATAAAAGAAAATAAATAAACAGAACCTGTCTCATCTGCTTTTTCTCACGCAATTAATAAAAATAATCCGATGACGGACACGGCAAACACTATGATAAATAAAATTAATCCAATCCCCGATAAGGTACGTACGTCATCGAGTGTACTTCAAAAAATTAGCAAAGTAGGATTCAAACGACAAACGTAACAAAAAGTATTAAAAATTCAAATGAATCTACACGTAAACGTCTCCTCTGAAACGAACAAATTCATTTACGGATGAATATTTTTCAGATTTTATGTTGTAATAATCTAAAGACAGTTTTAAGGAAGAAGATAATCCCGAATGTATCAAACAATACAACTACATCGAAACGAAACGAAACGATTGAATTCGATTTGTGCGATATGTGATTAATGAATTTACGAACTATGTTTAACATCTTTTTACTTCGTATGATTTTTGGAAAGAGGTCTTATGCGAATTTATCTTTCTGTTATGTTCGAAACTTTTTTTCTTTTTTACTTTGGACCATGAAACCCTGAATCACAGAATCACATAAACCGGACAATCCGGATGAGATGACCTTGTGCGTGAGAAACAATTTCTGTTTATTTTTCTCTTCTTTTTTGTTTTTTAAAACAAATTAAAAATTATTTTTTTCAATTCTATCCTAATATTATAATTTTGTCATGTATCTGCATTTACAGATATATCTTTTTGCATTGGATATCGATTAATGTTTGCAATGTTTGCAAAGCTTTGAAAAAAAGAAAGAAAAAGAAAAAAAAGTGGACCATCGCAACCCGGAGTTATCTTACCTATATATCTATATCTATAAACGACGTCAAATCCTATTTTAAAATCATAAGAAATCATAATGTTCAGGACAAGTTGATTGAATTCAGTTTCATTTATCAAAAAAAAAAAAAAAGATTCTCTCAAAACGTTTCCATTCATCAAATCGATATTCCATCACTATGCGTGTGACAATTTTATTTGGAAATATCAAGATATTGAAAAAAAGGATATAATAATATTTAATAGAAGGAACATGAATTTGTCAATATCGAATTATTTCTAAATTAATCAAATTAAATGATTAAATAATTATTGACAACAAATAATAACAATAATATGATAAATGATAATAAATGATAAAATTATTATTTTGAAGAATTCCTAATTACTTTATTTTCGTAAAAATATATAATACTATAATTGTAATTTATTATAGTTACTTATCACAATTATTTGTTATAGTTACAATACAAAAATTTTAAACAAAATTGCGACATTTCTTGGACAATAAACAAGATAACGAATTCTCTCTTTCTCTCTCTCTCTCTCTCTCTTTATCTTATTTGTAATAAAAAATAGACATACGCCTAATTGTTTTTTCATTTAAGTTTATTCTTACCATTAAAAGGGCTGGCAAACTGATAATAAAAAAAGGAGAAACAGAGACAAACAGAGAAAGAAAGAGAGAGAGAAAGAAGAGAGAACATTATCGAAGTATAAACTCGATACAAACATACATACACAAATACACACATACAAACAAACACCTACGTCTCTTACTTGCTGCCGCTAACGTCGAAAGAGAGATACGATCGTCGACGATTTGGGCGTGACCGCCGGTTTATCCGGTTGTAATCGCCTCCTTCGCGAGATTCAACTTCTCATTTCACCATAAGATTATCGTTCTCGTGGACACGGATATGAAAATAAAATCGAGGAAGAAAGAAAAAGGACGAGAATCTTTTTCAAAATTCATCAAACTTTTAGATGGATGGCTATACGAACGAACGAACGAACGAACCAACGAACGGAAGGAAGGAAATGAACGGAAGAAGGATTTGGTTGGGAATGAAAAGAGAGAGAGAGAGAGAAGAGACTTGGTCCACCCTCTCTCTCTCTCTCTCTCTCTCTCTCTCTCTCTCTCTCTCTCTCTCTCTCTCTCTCTCTTTCGTACGGTCGCAGAAGAGTCGACGACTATTCTAGGAACGGAGCTTGTTGTTTGCGGGAGGAAGCGTCGAGCCGCGTTGAACCGGGGTTTGAACCCGAGACCTTGGACTAACCATTGACCTCGATCGCTATATATCTCTACCTCGCGAGATGCAGCGGAATAAGTATTGTCCCGTTCCGAACGTACTCCTTTTCTCTCTCTCTCTCTCTCTCTTTCTCGTATCGTTCCTTCTCCATATTCGCGTTCTCTCTCTCTTTCTCTCTCTTTCTCTCTGTTTCTTTTCTTTTCTACATTAACGTGTATCTTCCCTTCATATCGATAAAATAATATATAAAATAAATGTGTCGACGAACTAACTCATCGATTAACGAAATCGATTAAACAAATCAATAATAATACATAACAAACATTTACTCGATGCAAAATGATAAAAAAGAAGAGGAGGAAAAATTCAAAAGACTATGTCGCACCAACGACACTGCCAGCTGTTCCAAGAACGGACGATGATGTTTGCGATGGAGGAAGACCGAGAGAGACTTTGGGAAAGGCTCGTTGCCCTCGATCCCGAACGGGAAAATTCTTGTCTGTCTCTCTCTTTCTCTCTTTTTCTCTCTTTCTTCCTCTCTTTCCCTCACTCTATCTCCGTCTCTCTTTCTAAAGTAATTTTCTCGGATCGTTCGAAAGTCGAAACTCGAAGGATCGATGATGCTTGCCGATGGTGCTTACGTAGGTTACCATAATCTGTCTATGTGTTGTACGTAGCTACCTACGTAGATATCTAACTACGTAGGAACGTAGACGTCGACGAATCGATCGTGAGAACTCGCTGTGACGCTCTCTACACGCGTTCTTATGTACGTGTCGTATCGAATCGTAGCAATGATTCCTCGCGAATGTTATTCGTTCTTTCGGGATCGATTTAATCGAAGTGCCGTGTGCGTCACTCACTCTCTCTCTCTCTCTCTCTCTCTCTCTCTATCTCTCTGTTTTTCTCTCTCTCTTTCTATTTTTTTCTCTCTCTCTCTTTCTGTTTCTCTCTCTTTCTCTCTCTGTTTTTCTCTCTCTCTTTCTGTTTCTCTCTCTCTCTCTCTCTTTATGTTTTTCTCTCTCTCTTTCCTTGTAAGCGGTAGATGATTTTTCGAGCTAGTTTCGATATCGGCAATACCGATTTGATAGTTTTCAATCGTACCAGAGGAATAGCACGTTCAACGACGAACGATTCTATCATAGGAAACGTGCCGTTTCGCGAGTTCAAAAAAGGCTTTTCAAATCTTTTCTCTCTCTCTCTCTTTTTATTTTGTATTATTTCTTCTTTTTTTTATTTCTTTTTTTTTTATTATTACTTTGTCCTCCTCTTCTTCTTCTCTTTATTCTTCTTCTCATTCTTCTTTTTCTTCTTCCTCTACTTGTTCTTCTTACAACCATCTCTTAGCACGCTCGAATTAGGCTTCGTTTCTACGAAATATGGCGAAAGAGGATTTTCAAAGAAAAAAAGATGTAGATGATTTTTGGCAGAGAAATTCACGTCGTTTCATCCAACCAGGGATTTAAAGTTAAGTATAATATCTATTATTAATCGTTAAATGCATGTAATTGCAAAATTATAATATATTAATTTTTAATGTGAGTTAATGCACCGGATATATATATATATATATATATATATATATATATATGCGCATGTATATATGCGCAAGGAGAATTAAAATTTATTATAAAAAAAATAATTACGATAACGCAAATTTACCATTTTGTTTCTTTCTATTCAAATATTTATATTTGTTTATTAAATATTTTGTAATACAATACATTTTGTTATATATTAATACTTTATATTTGTTATATTTAATATATTTACTCGCTAGACGGTATTAAATTTTCTTCTAAAAAATATAAAAGGAAAAAAAAAAAAGAAACATTTCGTGTATTCTTTTCTTTTTTATTTCTTACATTTTCCTCTTATTTTCAAGTTAACGCACCAAGAAAAAATCGATATTATTCTAATTCCACGAGGAGAAATTATTGTTATACTTCTATGAAAAGCCCATGTATCGAATCGATACATATTGCTGTAGACATTACCTTTGATGTACATATATACGCCCACGTTCGCGACGAGGAGACGTATGTATATACGTACATACGTGTAATATATTTGTGTGGTATATGTGTGTAGAGGTAACGTTCGACTCTAAGTGGAAAATGTTTCGAAATTCACTCGCGCGAGACGTCCAAACTCTGTGGAAAAAATAGATGTACGATTTATCTTTCGGCGTAGTCGCATACATACATACACATATACATACATACATACACACATATATATATACATGCCGTCGAATCTCTCTCGCGTGCACATTTCTCGACCTTGCACCGAAAAGAAAACCTACGCTACGAAATCTTGCGATACCGCTTCCTAATACGAAACAGTAAATGTGTTCAGGGTCGAAATAAAACGAAGCGTTGATTCCATTCGAATCCGAAGGATAATATTCTACGTGGATATATATTCGCATCTACTTTCACATATGTTTTAAATCGAAATAAATATGTGCAAGATATTATGACGAAGTCTATTATAACGACAATAATAATAATAATAATAATAATAACAATAATAATTATAATAATAATATTAAGAGTAAGAATTGAAAATTTCATTTCATTTCATTTTAGCAATGTTTCATGGAAATTAATATTTCGAAATTATGAAATATTTCGTCTGAAATTAATATTTCGTTTTGATATTAAATACTAAGATTCTTTTCAGATATCTCTTTTCCCTTTTCTTTTTTTTTTTATTTGTAATTTTTTAAATAAAATTTTCTTTCAATATTATTGAAAGAAGAACGATCTACGAGTACATAACGTAACAATAATCTTTTGGATCGTTTATTCGGACTATCGATAACAATGAAATGGTTATCGCAAAATCATATAATTTCTTTCGTTATAATCATAAAATAATAATTACAAAATAAGTATCAAAAAGCAAAATTAATTCTTTATCATATTTTACAGCTATAGCTATTAATAGTCAAATTTTACGACAATTCTGTGATTCTTTTGATATACACAAATCGACTTTCAAAGAAACATTTAATACCTGTAATACTTTTGATAGTTTAATCATAGATTTACCAGTCGATTCGGATGCCCACGATTTCTGGTGAAAATGCAGTTAAGATCGACCGCAAATATCTAGTATTTCGTCTTTATCTAACCAGATCCGTCTGACTCATCGTATCTTTTTCTACGTAAATCCGAGGCATTAGACCGTGGCGCGAAATCGTCGATCGCCGAATAATCGCCGTGGTAGCTCGTCGTAATACCGTGAAGAAAAAAAAAAGGAGAGAGAAAGAAAAAGAAAAAGAATAAAAGAAGAAAAAAAACGACAAAAAGAAAGAAAAAAGAAACGAATCTCCAGCGGTGAAACGGAATCGCGCAACTTTAGAACGAGGCTTTCGATTTGCGTCAGAAATGAAAAAGAGAGAGACAGAGAGGAAAAGAGAAGGAGAGAGAGAGAGAGAGAGAAAGAGGGAGAAGATTTAACTTATCCTCAACACGAGAATCGTCGATCTCCAAGGTTTTTACACGACGAAGACGGAACGAGTCACTATGCACTCTTTTTCGATCCACCATTTTAAAGTACGTGCGTCGTTTTAAAACGTCAGCGATCGGTCACGCTCGCGCGAAAAGCAAAGACACTCGGTTGCTTCTCTTGATTTATTTCGACCGACGTATGCTCCTACTTAGCATTGCCATTCAAGGTCAACAATTTGAAAGATCGACCTTGCCTCCGCGAATCGGCAACGGATCTTTCTGCAATAACGAGTCATCTTTTGCATCGATCATACTAAAATCATCCTAAAGATATAATGTATTTCCATTTTTTTGTTTGCTTTTGAATTTAAGATACCAATCATTTTTTTCTTT